>NC_025698.1:6298411-6331148 GCF_000633955.1 Camelina sativa | reverse complement strand
ACAAAGGGGTGTGTGAGTGGCAAAACTTTAACTATATATATTTTTCAAAAAATATAGAAAAACACCTGGATATGTGTGATTTATAGAGAAACAAAATAGATAACAGGGCTAAAAGGAAAAGTATCTGATTTATTATGATGCTAATAAAAATAAAATAAAAAGTTGAAACAACCAACATAGGTATAAATAGATATTATTTAGTACGGACGAGTTGTTATTGGTCCCGCTGGTGGACCCAATATTTCCTCAACTTGGTCCTTTATTTAGCTTGTCAATTCGTTATTATATTTTTATCATTTTTTATCGGTAAAATAATTTTCCATATGAGCCCTATTTTGTCAACGTAACACACGATATTTCGATTAATAGAAAAAAAAAAGAAACGGAATTTTGAGAAATGTTTGTTTTGTTTTCTTCCACGAAAAAAGCTCGACTTGTCTTATTAAATTATAATGCGTTGGGATATTCTTAACTTCATAGCTTTCACACGAAATGGAAAACATTCGTATTTTGTTACGAATATTTTCGATCTAAAAAATCCAACTTACTATTTTTGTTAGTTTGAGAAATAAAGTATAAATTGCATTAGAAAATACACATTATACATGATATTTGATTATTCCTGATACGAAAGCAACATATTATAGGCTCTTACGTTTATTTAATTTAGTATATGTAGTGTTTTAAATTACCCTAACTGAAGGGTAATAAGTAGCTCTTTTTTATTTAATTTTTGCTGTAAGAGTAACTTTACTATTATTAAATAATACTAATTTTCTCCATCTTGCTCATGCATCTCAAACCTAATTATTTTATTCGGAATTTCGGATTCCTACCTGTATCCAACTCAACGATTCCATTTCTTATGCTGCCTTAAATAATTTTATATTATCTTGTTTTGCCCATACTATATTCATCTAACTCAAAAGACAAGACAAGAGTCCTGCTTTAGTATTATTACACTGAGCCTCGAGAAAAACGTGTTTTTGAAATTAGTTTAATGCTTTTGTTACGTACTGAGTATTCTCTTAAACAGTATATACATCTGCATATTTTCACCAATCCCTTATAGTAAAGACCCTTTGAAAACTCATGAACACTCTTTAAGCTGATAATTTCAGATTGAACTTGTGCCACCGTTTTTTGTGTAGGTCAATTTGAAAATATAAAATATACAAAACGTTACCTAAATAGTTTAGTTATTCAAATCAAGTTGACGAGCAGGCTTGGGCAAAATGCGTTAAAAAAAAAAAAAAAACCTAACATACGTATAATTTTATATTTATAATGGAAGATGGCTGATAATTGTCAAATATTGTCAAACTTTTCTCTCTTCGGATGCAATAAACAAACTAATGTCCACAAGACTAGCTCGTCAACTTGATTTGAATATTAGCTTACATCATTTGTCTTTCCGCATTTGGATTAGCTGCTGATGGTTTTATTTGGATTACGTTCTTGGATTAGTAGTTAGTTGACGATTACGTAATTATTTATCACAACCACATGATCTAAGAAATAAGAGAAGCGATGGGATGTTTTTTCAATAAAATGAACCTTATTGTTAACATATACTGTATATTTAAAAAGAATATCTAATTTTTTTAATTATTTTTAAATGTTGACCAAAATCTTGACAATAGTCTACCATATATACAACTGAATAAATGAAAAGCTCCATTTATATCCAGTCCGTCAACATTTGGATATGTATTTATGTTGTTCTAATTCCGTTTTATTATCCATATGAATGGATCGTTACGTTTATGTATAGATTGTCGTTTACAAGTAAGTTAAAATGCATCATCAATTGATCGTCAATGTAGGTGATAAGTTTTACAATAAAATATTTCGTCTTGTCATGAATTACAGCAGTGATGACAATAGTAGAGAAAACGTGAAAATCCGATTGCTACAATCTAATCTTTTATTACTCCACTAACCGAACTTTCGATGATGTCAAGTGGTTATCAGGTTTAACAATTATGGCTCTTTATTAAGATTTCCACATCATAATCTGACGAGAGTAGTCAACTAAGTATGTAACTTTCCGTTGGTGATGTGTTTAGGAACATTCTTTCTGGTTAATATTATAGAAAAGTAAATCAACGAATCATTAAAACGTTATTTTTAAAATTTTAAGTGGATAAATTCGAAAAGCAAGTGTTTTATCGATCTACATAGAAATCTTTTGAGATTAGTTTACAGCCATCGCGTTTATCGTTAGGAGATAGCATTGATAATATTTTTAAATAATAATCTATGTTTGGTGCCACAGAGAACTCGAGCTTTCGGTTGGAGATTAACTAATATAATAAATTATACTTTAATTAGAATGACTTAAGATTGCTCATGGGCCATGGCTGCGCCATCTTAATCCACCTATCTACCAACGACATGCCACGTAATATATCACATAATTCAGTTCAATTCATTGTTTTCAAACCAGCCGGTTCAGGTACTATTTGGCCGACACCGTTGAAATAAGGAACTGAACAAAATTGACATGTCATAACAATATTGAATCTATTGATACACATATAGACATTCCAGTGTTTCAATATATTTGTGTGGACATATCGATATATGCAAGACCTTGTGATACATTACAAGAATTTTTCGTTACTCTCAAGTCTCAACCGTGGTTAGTTATAGATTAGAGAGATGTTGTGTAGGGAAATTGTATTATACATGTGCGTGAATAATATTGTGATTCATTTCCATTTCTAACAACCGAAGGTACCAAAGTTTGTTGATTATAAAACATCAACTTCGTTGCATTTACAATTTTTGGCCTGAGTTTCATGTCATCATCAGTTCCACACACACACGGATTAAAATTATATTTTTTAAACAAGTAAAATATAAAAAATGGAAATTATTAAGATAATCGCATATTGCGAAGAAAACAATTGCAGACAGATAATGATTCGTGACAAAATCGAATCTCTCGTTCTTATAAAGTTATAAGGGTCGATCTCGTCATATGAACGGATAATAATTTATGAAGTAAGTATATGTATAAATATACACATATGGAAAATATACAATATAATATGTGTGTTATGTTCATTGTCTTTTTACTTTCCTGACGTGTGAGATAACTCGATAAGTTCTCCGGTTAGAGAATGGATTAAAGTTATGCTATGTTATGCAAATCAGATACCGATAATGATGATTATTGTCAAAGCGACGACCATTATACTTTCAAAAAGGAAAAAAAGGAGTTTATAAGTGAATTTTGCCAAAACAAATCAATACATGTTATTTAGTGGCATATATATATGCTAGTATTATCCTCAAAACACTACCTCCAATTCAAACCCGATAAATTGTATGTTGAAGAAACTTTTTTCTTATTCATTTCCACTCTAGTAGATATATACACCTCTACAAGTAAAAAGATTAGTAGATTTTGTACTTACGATTGTAGTTGGTTTAGTTTTGCCTTATTAATCGAGAATAATATTTAACGAAAACCAAAATAAAAAAAAGATATGCCCAATTTTTTTTTACAACATTAGTATAAAAACAAAACTCTGAAAATGACCACGATAATACGTTCAATATAGAACTAAGACAAATAAACCCATAAATTCGGTTTTGGAATTTAGCTGCACCACAAGTAATTTTCCGTAATTTCATTTTTCAACGTCTCGGGCACAAGTGGCGGCCTAAAACGCATTATATTTAGATATTTTTTGTTGATGCAGAAAATAAAATTTTAGAATTATTAGATATTTGGGATAGTTGAAAAAGATCTCTCTTATCGAATAAAAAGGCGTGGCAGCGCCTGGTGTATTGTATGTAATCATTATAATAGTAATTAGATTTTGAAATTCTTTTTATTATTTTTGTCTGGAGAAAAAGATAAAAAATTTATCGTCTTTTTGGTTTCACGATACTAAAGTAAAAAAGGAACAATCGAATTTTTATTTATTTTAGGAGAATATATAAGTTTTTTTTTTTTTTGAGCAATAGAAACTTGGATTTGCCACGTAGATGTAACGCGTATAATGCATTTTGATTGGTCAAGTTGTCTGTTTCAGTTCACACGTAAACCACGTCAATTAGAGCCAAACAAGACCAAGTTATACATATAATGCAATCTCCTACCACTAATTTTAATACATCAACTGACGGTGATTGGGCTTTAATTATGCGGGAGTTGAAAACCATTGGCGTAGAACGGTAGAAGAAAGTTCGTTATCAGCAAATAACAATATCTATGATGTTCACATGCAACTTTTAATCTTCATTATTGGATAATATATATTTCCACGCATTGATCCCTAATTTCAATAGATGAATTTTTTTTTAAAAATGTTAAAGACAAAAAACATATAAATCATTGACTCAACAAAAACCAAATCACGTCAATGAAAACAAACAATAATCTATTAGTAACATGAACACTTATTAACCTTTAAATAATAACTATAGTTAAGTTCACGGGCTAGTTTCGTTCTCATGTTAACTTGAAGTTGCTTTTGTTGACTAACTTGTGGGGGTTTTACAAACTTTGTGTGCTCATAACTCGTCCCATTGGTTGAGAAGGTGATATCAACTGGGACGATATAATTAGACAATGAAATACATTATTGTCCTTAGGAGCTAAACTGGACATGTCTCTCTGATTGCGAGATTATCCAATATAAACCCGCTGAGCCAGATCTTATAATTTTATAACAACACAGCATACATTTTATTAAAGTAACAATAAAAAAAATATTCTCAAAACCATAATTCGGTAAGTTATTATTCTTTTGTTAAATGTATTGTATATTTTATAAAGTGGCTTAATCACTAACCATGAAAGCTAGCCATGAAAAAATGCGACCAAGTCAACAAAAGCGAAGGAGAAAATAAAAATATGTTGACTATTACCAAAAAAAAAGGGTCGTCAAATGGCTCAGCGACTCAACATATTAATTATTATTATTATTATTAGATCCTATAATTTGTTGCTTAATATACGTAAAAATTTGTAGGTTTATTTGGTAGATTTTTGTCTGTCGCATATAGTTAAGCTCAACTTAAAAAAAAAAAAACTAGTTAAGTTCAACTTTGAGTTGGAGTACAATAATTAAGTAACTTTTACTCTATTTCACCGTCAAATTAGGTTCATATATATTTTTTTTTGCAACACAACTAATTATTGCATGGATATTATGGAAAGTCAACAATTATATTTTCAGTATCACTTGTTGACGCATAACACAAATGTTGATTTATTCAAATATAATAATGCATATAATTTCCTAATAGGCTTAGACACATCTATATACGTATTCACGGACCGACAATTTAAAGACACCATATGATGTTTACAGATCCCGCCGGTGACTTTGACGGAGTCCAACATCACAAATCGCTGTTAAAATGACATTTGTTTTTCTCCATAAATGACAGTTCGATAAGTTACGTAATTGTATAAGTCGGAGCCAAAACCTTATATTAGTCTACTCATTATTGAAATAAACTAATACTGAAGTACACGTGAGTTTTTGAGTATATTAATAATAGTTTGTAACTGAAAGATTTTAAACTGATTAATGCAAAGTTAAGCATGCAATTCACTATATGCAGTGGAAGTAGTCGTGAGCAAAGTAAAGAAACAAACTTTTCCTTGTTTTTCTGCCTCAAGCTAATTTAACCTTTATAATCTTCGAATAGTCAAACTTAGAGAAGAGGTCGGAGACGTCAAAAGCAAAGTCGCGGTTTTTTGTATTTATATGCGGTATGGTATACAGTATACACCCATGAAAAGTAACGATAAATAAATCAGAAAATATTATAAGATGTAATGAAATAAATAGATATAACAAATAGTTGACAAATTCATCCAAAACACGACGAGTCAATAACTCAAAGAAGGTTCAAAACAAAAAAAAAAAACTTAAAGAAAGGTTCGATACTTACACTTACAATATCTCTGCTACGCTGAAAGTTTATAAATTTTGATGCATATATAAACTCTTCAACGTTTCGGAGATATTGTAAGTGTAAATATAATTTGAATATGGAGACAGTTCATGGTCTTTAAACCAATTGACATCTCTATGCAATGTAGATTTTAGATATATTTGTATTTGTTTTTTATTCCGTTATTCTAATATACTACCTTTAAAAAAAAAAAAAAAATTGGTTCTATATATACTGTTTTAAGTTTCAACTAGGATTAAAATGAATCTTAACAAATCGGAGTAAGAGTTTATATCGTGATTAGTTTTGAGTATTCTCATAGGTTCTCTGCTCTATCCGTGGAAGCTTTCAACGAGTCCATATACAACAAACTTACAGTCTATACATTAATAATGGTACGTACGTACATGTAACTAAAATCAATGTACAAATTACACTCGGAATTCAGGATCACTCATTAAATAACATATCATATTGAAACTATTTAATTATTTTGTACCAAATATCAGTACGATTAAGGCACAGACGTTGGATAGAGATAATATAAATGCTATGTTTTATATGTGATTTTAATTTGGTTACAACTAGCTACAACTTATTAAGAGGATGGGTCATTGGGTCTTAAAAAGAAAGTACCCACTTGCTCTTCTTTAATTTTCACATAACACCAATCTCTATAAAAGTCTTCTCCTTCTAATCCAACAAAGTCTATCTGCCAGCTTTGCATATATATATATTTTTTTTTTCTTGACTTTTTATGCCCATTCCATCAATTCTTAATCATAGTTCACTAATATACAAGTATGTATGCAACGTTTAGCATGTCCGTAAGGATAAATATAAATACGTGTATAGATGGTGGAAAATTCTCATAGGTTTATCTGCTTTTTAACATGTGTAAAGTTCCAACAAAAAGTTAGATAATCTATTATTGAGAAGAAAAAAGAATAAAGTTGTTGATATATAACAGTTGTTAATTAGAACGTATTATGTAATCAATTGCGGATTTAAACTTACTATCCACATACTACGATATAAGTGTTTTGAAAAAAATTATGGTCTTCATCAAATATTATGGATTCGATGTTCAAAACTCCTTGCATATAAGCAATTTAAATGCTGTAAGAGATTGTAATGACTTATAGGAGTCTACCATATCAGTATAAATAATAAATCAATTTCCTGTAAATAAATAAGAATAAAAATAAATATGGACTTGAATAACTGTACCGGTTGTAACGCACACTAGATCTTGTAGTTCGACTGAAAAGAAAATATATATAAATAAATAAACCCCTAAATACACGCAAGAATGAGTTGTACCGACTAGTACGTACCGGGAACTTCACGGTCGAGCCAATTAAAATAAAATCTGAGTTCTTTTTAATTCTCTAGCTAAGTCCTTTCTGCATATGCCACTTGTACAGTTGTACACTCCATTTTAACATTTCAAATTTCGTCAAATTTATTTTGTTTTTCTTTTCGTTTTCTTCTTGCATTTAAGAATCTTCACATGGACGATAATTCCTCGTATCATACATGGAAATATTCAACTACTTTTAAACGAGACTACAATTCTCGATAAGACTACGTTACGTTCCTTCATGTTTCTTCTTCCTTAAGTCAAAGAAAAAATATTAATACGTAGAGCTCTCATATGCTCAAACTAAACCCTAGAGTTACTCTCTCAAATTAAAAGGTTACTATAATATTTAGGAGTCGAATTCCACAAGGACTCAAATCTATAGAGTTTTATAATTAAGCTAAACAAATTAATTTGAATTAAAATAAACAATACAAAATATTAAATAAAAGCTGTGAAAATTCAATGGATCAAAAAGCTAGGTCTAGGGAATTTCTCAGTAAATTACAAAATATTAAATATCAATAAATTAGGATTCAAGCAATTAAGAATATATCGAGAACTCTAAACTCTTCTGTAAAATAAATCAGTTTTCACTGCACATATTATCTAAATTTAAAACCAGAAATCCAAATCTCTTTGTGAAATTCTAGGTTAAAAATCAGGTTTAAAAACAAGTTTAGATTGTTCACAAAATTACTAAATCAAATCTCTTTGCAAGAAGTAATTTTGCTCATCAAAAAGTTTTATCATGAAAATCAATTATATTCTCATATCAATTTATTTTCCTAAGTTATTAATTCTAGATGGTCAATCAAAGATTAATATGAAGAACAATCTATGATGAAGATCTAGAAAGATAATGAATCCTAAATAAACAGATCTAATAATTCATAAAATCTCTGTAAAAAACTCTGAACCTAACAAGCAAACTACTAAAACATATTCAATGAGGAACATAACATAATTATAAATAATAAGCAATTGAAATTAAAAGAGTAAAGAAGGAGTTTATGAATTCTTCTCTCAAAGCAATTCAGATCTCTCTCTCCCAAAAGCTCTCAAAATCTCACAGGGTTGCAGACAAATAAAACTTGCTAGAAAATAATTTCAGGGTTTTCAAAACCTAAAAATACTATTTATATGTCCTAAAACACGTCAAGAACTTGTGTTGCAATTGTGGAAAACTTCAGGCAAAATTGTAAAACTTCTAATTCTTGCTCTCTCGTCAGATAAAACAGGGTGTCGCCCGACACCAAGATAGTGTCGTTCGACACCATCAGTCTGTTTCGACTCCAAGTTCATTTCCTCCGAATTAAATGCTCCAAAATGTCTAAATTGCTCTATTTCACTCCATCCATGTCAAAATCCTAGAAAATCTATAATGACACAAAAATAATATAGAAAATAAATCAAAATACTCAAAAAGCGCGCTTATATCATGTTATATGAAGCTCGATTCGCATGGTTTCGTCCGCGTTCAACAGTTCACAAAGTTTTTTCCTCTACATTAAGAAATATTTGTATTCTCGTTTTAAGGATTCATCTTCGTTTTTTTTGTTTTTTCCAAGTCAAACATCTTCGTTTAAAAGTCAGTTTCAAACATCAGAAGTATTCGAAATTATATAATAACGGGCTTGTGTCTACTAAATAAATGGGCTTAACAGACATTACAAAATTAGGCCTTAATTTAGCTTTGGGTCGGACAACACACATATAATCACATAAACACAAACGAATCATGAAGAAAATATTTTTAAGGCATTCATTCATTACATGAAATGAAACCCAAGTATGTCTAAAACACAATGCTTCTCCAATTGTATGTCTAAAACACAATGCTTCTCCAATTGTATGAAATCAAACCCAAGTTTCTACGTTCGTTAATTTTGTGTGTGTAAGTTCAAATACTGTCGTCCAAATAAACAATGATTAATTATTTTATAAATTATTGAACAGAAGTATAATAGATTCAATATTCATGTCATATAATAGATTCAATATTAAAGGTACGGTTTTACCTTATTTTGATTCTAGTATTTAACATTAAAATAATGATATAATTTTCTCCTATTTAAATCTATCTAAATAAGCACCATTACACATTAAAAAGATTTTCTTTCACCATATTTTTTATAAGTATGATTTTCCTTTCTACTCTCTTGTCAGTCTAAATACGCAGTACTTGAATGAACCCATTGTTAAGTTTGTGTTAATAAGCCAAATAGAAATATGAATATTGAATATGGTCATGGTGTAAAAGCTAATGAGACAGAAAATTGATAGGGCATCATCCACTTTCCCTATAGGGTTTTTTTATATGAAAAATAATGTGTGTTTTTTTGTGTCGGTGGGATCTGACTTCTCTACAGTAGTCGGGCGATTTTGAATTTTAAATATAATAATGGCAGTATTGGCGCAATGGGTTTTAAACATGTTTGTTCATGGAAACTCGATTTCAATAATTATGTTGTTAGGATGATGAGGAGGGCGGCCTACAGAGTTTTAATTTGTACTTACATGCTTGAGCTTAATTGATACAAATTTCTTGTCAAGGGGAACAAAACTGTGCGTTAATGAAATGTTGAACACGTTTTCAAGATCCATTTTCTTGAAAAACCAAAGAATTTGTATCGTTATACTGTAGACATGTGATATCCAAACCAAAATGATGATGACATTACAGTTTAAGACAAATTTAAGTGGATATGAAAATTGGGAAGAGGGAAAAAATAGAATCTATGACGGATAATATTCCTTTAACAAAGAGAAAACATCCAAACATTTGTGTTTACAACTTTCATCTTCTTTATCTTTGAATCATATCCATTATTCATCATGAACCAATGTAGTAGGGTCTTGTGAAAAAATGGCTTTTACCGTTATGTAATAACCAAACTGGATTCACTATCATTTGTGACATATATATAAAGCTGCTGAGATAAATAAATGCATTAATGGTGATATCTAGTCCTGGGCGTTCGGGTATTCGGTTCGGTTTCGGATATATCCATTCGGTTTCGGTTAGTTTGGATATAGAGGTTTAGTATCCATTCGGTTAATTTACTATTTCGATTCGGGTTCGGTTCGGTTTCGGTTAGTTTCGGTTCGGTTCCGGATATCCGAAATAGTATAATATAAATTTTTAAAATATTATTTAAATAAAATTTGATTATATTTTAACAAATATATCTAAAAACTTTCTGATATTTGATTTATTTCAAAAAATTTGGTATTTTTGTCTAAATATATATGATTTTTTAGTTTACTTTTTATTACCTCATATAAATTAACACGTAATACAAAGCTAAAACTTCAACGTGGTGCAGTGGCCATGTTGCACATTCTAGTTTGTAGAGGTCTCAGATTCGATTCTTGGCTAAAACATAATTTTAGTACGTGTTCGGTTTGATTCGGATAACCGAATGGATATCGGTTCGGTTCGATTAATAACCGATATCCATGGATAATTAAAACACTATCTAATCGGTTATTGTCCACTATCCATACCCGAACCGGAACCGAAATTTCGGTTTGGTTTATTTGCCCAGGACTAATTTCTATTTTGCTTACGAAGTCCACAAGTTTTTTTTTAAATTTTGTTTGTGCTGCTGCATGCCTTATAATCATCATTTTGTGAAACTTGCATATCATATCTTTGAGCCTTTGTCTCAATTTTTGTTCAGTAGTAGTAAGTCCTCTACACACATACATGGCCTTGCACTCCAATCAAATCCACCTGAACTAAAAAAATTAATTATTCTTAGTTTCTTAGCACTACTACTAATTAAGTACTACCATGTGGAATTAATAACGCTTGCATTTTATATACTCTTACGATTCTTACACAGGTTTAACGAATAATTTTAGTTAATATAGTTTTATTAATTGTACGTGTGCGATTCTCAATACCATTATTTTCTTAAGATAATCCTCCATCAACATTTTTTTAGTTATAGTTTACTTAAGTTAACTAATAATGCATCAAAACTCAAAAATATCATTATTTCATTAGGAGACAAAAGAAAATTAAAATATTACTATTATGCTAGAAAAGTATATATACGCTCTATCATTAATTTGGTATACTAATTCATAATTCGTGCACCATCCGAAAACCAAATTAGTTGGAAGTTATTATAGTAATCGTCACCTAACGCATTCTTTGATTAATGACACATTTCTCACTAAACGAATCTCAACCGATGCATGGACACTTTACAAGAGTCAAAATAAATGAAAAGACAAATATGTTGAGGTCACAATTCATTAACGTTGGACAGTTTGTTTTGATAACAAGTTTACGAAACTGAATTGCATTGCGAATAGTTCTAGTCTTCTAGAACCTAATTAATGATCCCTATTATAGTCAAATACCTACATGCATCCAATTTTAAATATAACATTCTTGACTATAATACTAACTTAGTAGTGCAATGTACATGATATTAAACAAATAATACAAGTCTTTCATGAATTATATCTTGTGTAATAAAGTTAATATTTTAATTTAGAAAGTTAAAGAAATTATAAATTCTTACCTCACAGCACACCACAGAATTTGAAGTTGTGCGTGGAAGGTCTAATAGATTAGTACAATGACGTGGATCCAACACGTTTACAAAAAAAAAGTACATAAAGAATTGATAAACCCAACTATTCATATCATCCACAAAATTTGACTGTGGTCACAACTAATTATTATCTTTTCATTCGTTGATAGTTTTGATTAATCGATCGTATGAGATGTGATCAGTCGAGGGCATAATTTAGTATTTTGACGAGTATGCTTCTTAGAAACTATCATGACTGATTTTTATTTTTTAGTATACGAAATCCACAGTTCATGTAAACTCTTCTCAGCCACGCTGCACAAACCTATCGTAACTTTTTAGAAGCTTCTCTGTTCCGAAATAAACCATTTATAATTCCACCGAAAAATAAGTTAGAAAATATTTTGTAACAGGATAAAAGTTAACTTGTTTCCTATCATTATTGTTATCGTAAAACAATAAAAAATTCTCATTTATTTCTCTTTTCGTTTATTATTCATTTTTTTCTAATCTTTCCAAATTTTCATTCTTTTTTTTTTCTTGAAGGGTTTAATTTCATTCATTTTGTAAAGAAAATATTAATATTATTAAAAAGGAGAGAATGGTTAGCCGGCCACTCCATTTTTATCTGCAAGGAGAAAAAGAAGGCGTCACTGAGAAAAATCTATTTTCTATAACGACAAATATGTGCATTGCTTATGTCATGTACTACTAATTAACTTGTGTAACTTCAAAAAAAAAAAAAAAAAAAAAAATTAGCGACAAAATTTTCTGAATATAAATAAGAAATCAGATGCCGAAAGATTAAGATAACAACACTAATAAAACCACTACGTACACAGATATGTTGTGAGCCTTTGTTAATTAAACCTTGTTTCGTTTGAGATTGCTTTAAACTATTCTTGAATCTTCGAATTACCACCCTAATCTAGAAGCAATATAAAACCTTTCCCAACGGAAAAAAAAATCTAGAAGCAATTGAACATCTAAAGATGGAATCATGGAAGGAGACTTAGCTAGCCATTTTCGTCTGTTTGAAATATCCGCAAAGTAATTATTGATTAGAGATTACAACCAAAAAAATGAAATCCAATCCGCCACGTGGTATGCAGGTGTGCCATGACACATACCAACAACGGGGACAAATAGGCCATCGATGTTTGGGGGTTTTGTGAAATTGTGACCATATAAAAATCATTCATATATTCAATGATAATAAATTGCAATAACGCAAAAACACACACAACTGGGTAGTGAGAAAGAAGTGTGTAGGGTCATATTTCAATCTTTCTCTTCTTCTATAAAAACAGACTCTTTTCTTCTTTGTATTCTCATTTTTATAAACTCTCCTTATACATAAACATATCTCTCAGGCCCTAAGAAAAAAGTTTGTTTTTGTTTTGCCAAAGTCGATCGATATATATTGAAGATGAAGATGGGATCAAGTCAAATCATGGGAGGTTCAAAGAGAAGGGTGTCGAGTAAAGGACTTGGAGCTGTTCTTAAAGAACAAAGAGCTAAGCTTTACATCATTCGAAGATGTGTCGTCATGCTTCTTTGTTGGCACGATTGATCTTTCTCAGAGATTCATCCTCAATCATTATGTATAAAGGCCCGGCTAGCTTTCGTGTGTTGGAGAGAGACGAATTGTGATGTATGGAGCTTAACCGGGCGGATCGGGTTTGATTCGACGCGAGATTGTGGATGAATCGGTTAAGAGAGTTTGACTTGGTTCTGATTAGACCCCTCCCCATCTTTTAGCAAATTCTTCTTGTTCTTTGGAGCAAATATGGGGAATTCGATGAATTAGTGGAGGAGAGTGCAAGATTGTAAATATTGACTGGATAATATATAGAGAGAGTTGACAAAAATTTTGTAATGGCTTTTGGCTTTGTTCAATGATTTGCGGTTAATGTAAAAATAATCGTTACCTTATATTTTCAACCTCAATACTATACTACTTTTTTTTTTATCTTACGGTACAGGAATCACACAATTTTATTTTGTATACTTTCGTAATGATAATTAAAACATATGGAGCCGTATATTTTTTTTTTGCATTTTCCCCTTTTTCTTAATATCCAAAATCACAATTAAGGTTTGGTTAGTTTATTGTTGGTTATTGCTGCCCCCACGCATGGGGATGAGCTAATTTTAATTCATTTTAATTCCAACACAACAAAAACTCCACTTTTTCGTTTAGTTCGTGGGGGAACTCTCACAATTTTCGACATGTCCCATGATTTGGCTCAAACTTTTATGATTTGTGTTGATTATTGATTCTAAAATGATGCTGTCATCTCTTATAAAGGGTAATCAGTTTTGATCTATTATGCATTGCTGTTTAGTTTATTAAAAAGATCTATTATGCATAATGGATACAAATGTTATAATTATCTATATACAATATATATAGTAGATTAATTAGCTAAATATAGCAGATAACTACTTAAAATACGCCTGTAACGAGAGCGATGGAGTAATATTTAATTTGTGAGCGACTATATATATAAACCAAGGGACATAATATTCATAAATTATTAGTTTGGTTAGTCTCTCTTATTAATCTGACGTTATCAATATCATCATTAGGTGCTAAAATAATTATGATGGACGACCTGTCACGTCTAATTCTTAATTTTCAATATAATCAGCCCTTAACTTAGTGAAACAAAAATTTCATTTGTAACATGGAAATGTAAAGTAATTATTTGTTAACTTCATAAACCATCGGTCAGAAGTGGAATATTGATTCATCGTAGCATGAGTATTGATTAGCATCCCTAAGTATATATATTTAGATGAAAACGAGTCATGTGAACAATTTGAAAATTATTATTCAGTTTCGTAAACCATTTAATATAGTCCTTTACATATGTAACGTACTGAAGAACTCCAATAATTAAAGAAGTAAGTTAAGTACGTTGACTGGTCAAATGGAGACATGGGTAAGGCAGACCACGTGCGGCGGTCCTACCATCGTCGCCGTCGTGACTATCATCACCACCGGTCTCTTCTCTCTTGTCTCTTTCACTTCTTCTCGGGCTACGAATTTTGTGTGTTTTGCCCTAATAAATAAAGTTGTAATAATAATTGAGCCACTCACCTTTCAACCTTATGGTTTCCTTTTGTACTTGTTTTTTTTCTGGAACTTATCTTCTTTTGTACTTCTCACTCGATGCTAATCGTACGTATCTTTTAACACTATGCCTAACATTCCCTTTTAATTGGTTTAAATCGTCATCGATTGGTTTAGGGTGGTCAAACATGAGTTACACACACACACACACAAAATATCTCGTTTCGTTTTTTCCTTGATTAAATTTGTGATAGATAATTATCAAAAAACATTTGTGATGGAAATGACAAATGAGATACGACAAGATATATAAAAAAACCAAAAGTCATGTTTGAGATCTTCCGGATTCAACTAAAGACCAAAAAGGAGGACATTAAAATAATATCGTGTTTTAATTATGCATGTATTTATTCATATGTAATATACTAATACTTCAATTTATTTTCTTTAAAACTATTATCTCAGATATAAATGTGAAAATCTCACTTCTTCCCTACCTTGCTACATCCACAAACAAAGATTTCTAACTTTTTCGTAGATCATTTGTTATCTATCTTTTTCTCTACCACACACAAAGATTTATGTATTTTCGATTTATAACCAATATATTAAGTGGACTGGTCCGATCCATAGTTCCATGGAATTCCAAAACACCACCAAGTTGATCAAAACTGTTATTAAAGTTCGGTGTATTGAAAAATGAACAAGAGATGGCCTACGATGTCTCAAACAACAAATCAACTATTTGATTTCATTGGACTCTTTGTAACGTTTGAGAAGTGCTTCTGTGAATTTTTTATTTATTTGTTGACATTATCTCTTTGGAAGAAAAACATTCAGACACTAATCGTCCCATCAAACCAACTAGTTAGTAAATTTCCATATTTAGTTGTGTTCCTTTGTTTTTGTCCACAATTCTAGAACATTTTGGGCTTCTTTCCAGGTGCCTTCACATTATGTGTTCTTCTTTCACATAACACTGCATATGATTATCTTATCTCACGTTTATTTATATATATAATATATGATCGATCGTCTCTTTATGAGACATGGCGAGAGCAATTATTCGTGTCAAGTCTAAGTCTATATGTTGGCATCTTGCTCGTACTTTACTCCGTAGCACTGTATTAAATAGTTTCCTACAAACTTTTTTTTGTTTACGAGCTTCATAGTGTTTCATCATCCTTCTTCTCTAAAAATACATACCCAAATATGAAACTTCAAATTTATTAATTCATCGTCAAGGCCCATTAGCTCAGTTGGTTAGAGCTGCTAATAACGCGAAGGTCGCAGGTTCGAAACCTCCATGGCCAATTTTTCCATTTTTACCAATAAGACTTTTTTTTGGGAAGTCGTCATTCATAACGTTATACCATTACAATAATAGAAATTTCGATGAGATTAAATAGTATTCTTACATATTTACCAAAATGAAAATAAACATAAAAATGTAGATAGCTTGAGGAATCATGACTTCAACTCCTCTTTCTAGTTTCACATTTGTTGAATCGCCAAAGTTGTCTTCTTCCTTACTATTCTAAGTGCATGGCTTCACCCCAAGAGGAAGTACACGTTTATGAGATTCTGAGATCACCATCTCAAATGGTTGGCAAAGATTTGGATTCTTTGAAGCTTTGAATCTTGTTCCCATCTTCTCATAGAACTTTCTAGAGAAACTAAGCTCACCTGTTAAGTTGTTTCCATCGATGTATAAAGCACCAAGACAAGATAAAGCCTCAAGCTTCTTTGATGGAACATAACCGGTTAGATTGTTGTTGTTCAGACCAAGAAACCTCAAGCTTTTCAGGTTGGTAAGACCAGATGGAATCTCACCTCTCAAACCCATTTTTGATAAATCCAAAACTACCAAATTTTTCATCTTTTCCCACTTTGTTTCCATCATATCCTCTTCACCCATTGGATTGTTTGATAAAACCAACTCCGTTAGAGATTGAATATTTTCAATGTTATTGGACAGCCCACCAGAGATTCTGTTCTTCCTCAGATCCAAAAGTGTCAAATTCTTCAATAGCTCTAGTTCTTGTGGTAACTTCCCTTCTATGAGGTTATTGCTTAGGTCAAGCTTGAGCAATGAAACCAAATCTCCAACAGACGAAGGCAATGTCCCTGAGAAAGAGTTGCGGCTTAAATCCATGATCAAGAGGTCTTGTAACCCACTGAAACAATTTGGTATCATTCCCGCGAATGAGTTCCCTGCGAAGACAAGCCGCTTTAGACTCTTTAAGTTGCAGAGACTCGCCGGTAGTTCTCCATTGAACCTATTTTCGAGAACCACCAAAGACTTCAGCTTTGTGAGATTGCCAATTGTATCAGGAAACTTCCCAATGAGACCGGGATTGGATCGAAACTCGAGTGATTCTAAGTTGGATGCAAAGTTTATCCAGCCCATTTTAGCTATCACCATGGGAGAGATAAAGCAGTTGAAGAAGGAGAGAGATCTTAAGTGCTTGAGCTCAAATAACTCTGGCCTTATCTGAAGACTTGAGGAGCAAGCAAGTGAGTTATCATAAACAAGCCCTAAACTTAAACCTGTGACATACCACAAGTCATTGTAGATGTCACACAAAACACCCTGAAACCAAAACAAAAATGTTTATTGTTTTTTTTGTCAATGTTTGGATTTTCGTAAGAGCACTTAGCTGCAAATTAAAGGAATGATTGGTGGGCCAATGAACATATAATTGTAACAACCATTGATACATTTAAAGAAACCCCAAAAAAGAGATGTTACATGAAAATAGGATTCACTTTGTTGCTTTGAAGCTTTAAACTTCACTATCCGATTATGGAAATTTTTCAAAGGGGACAAAGCATTTTGAAGAGTTATTTGAGACAGCTAGAAAACAAAATCTTTACACATCATTTCATAATCTTTTTTGAAGTTAAGTTTGATTGATTCAACAACATCTAAAGCTCAGAAGTTTCTACAACATCATAAGCTCAAAAATTTCTACACCATCATAAGCTCAAGCTCTTCACTATCTTCAAGAGTCTATGACAATTAAGGACTTAACCTTACAAAACATGAATGTAAAGAAACTAAACAAAAGGTTTTAGGAAATATAGTATTGTAAAAAAAACCTGAATTGGAGTCCAACCACAAGGATCAGGATAGAGAGCAGATCCGTTCCAAGAATCACCAACAAATCCTTGAATCGCAGAGTACAAGGCTTCTCGTTCTCTTTTGTCTATTGGAGCTTCTTCAGAGCCAGTTACTTCAGGTAATGATTCATCTCCGGTACACCTGAATAGCAGAGATAGTAAGAGAACAGAGTAAAAGAACGTTTGCCACAACATTGTTTGTTCCCACAGAGAACAAGAACATGAGAAACAGAGCGTGTGATGTATTTTGTCCTCTTTCTATCTGGATTTTGGGTTTTGGGTTTTGAGTTGGTTCTTGTTACTCCATCCGTTTCAAAATATAACATGTTTTGAGTGAAAGCACGCAGATTAAGAAATAACTACTTTAAAAAAGTTGAACCAATCATAAATAAGACTGCATAAAATAAATAATAAGAAAATATAAAAATAATTTAAATCTTATATTATGAAACAAAGAAAAACCTCTAAAACATCCTATATTATGAAACAGAGGGAGTATTATTTATTGAAAGGAGAGCGAGAGGTCGTTGGGAATCAATAGCTTTTCTCATTACAATTCAAATGGTTAAAAAGTAAAAGAAGAGAAATTTGGTTACATGTTCCTCTTTTGTCACATAAAGTAAAGGTTTCATTTGTTCCCATAACATGCACATATGAAACTTTCAATACATATAACATACAGTATGTATATGTAATAGAGCATGCAGAGAAGCACACATATCAAAGCGTTATTGAATTTAATGTTGACAAAGATTTTTCTTTTAATGTTCTGCTTTTCTGAAACTAATCCTTTGACATGTATTTATTCGTAATCAATAATAATCCTTCTGGATTCTGGCTTTTATGTTCTGCCAATACGAAGTACATCATTTAAACACACGCCTCTGCTTCTAAATTCTCTAACTTTAGTACTTCACCCCCTACCAAAAGGTTTTCTTTGGATCCACGAAGCTACAAATGGTTTTACAAAATAAATGTGAAAGTAACATCTCCTAGATCATCCACGTGACATGGTTATGTAGTGAGAAAAGTCCAAAGCTTCTTTCTTATGGATCCTTCACCGGGTCTTGGTGATTCATCATCATCATCTTGCACTTCATCTTCTTCTTCATCTCCATCTTCATGTTCCTCATTTGCTGTTCTCCGGTTCTGATCATCTTCATGGCTCATCGTGATATTAGCTATTGGTTCCGCATTTGCAACTGAAACACCCCCATTGTTATCAGCAGTAATAACATCTGCCAATGTTTCAACCTACCATAGATATAACCAAATTATTAAGCACATATACTTGTTTTTTCTTGTGCTAAATTTATCGGCAAGGTTTTGATCATCCAAAACAGTTTTGGCAAGACACACGTTGTAAAACTCTTAAAAAGGGAAGTCTTTCTTACCATCACAACTCTCTCCACCTTAACTTCTGAAGTTTGTAATCTTCTAGCTCGAAGTGACTCCACCACCGATTCACAAGTTTCTTCCACATTGTCCTTTGATGGCGCAGAGGGAACAATGTCTTCATCATCTTCACCACCAAATGCCTTATCTTCAACATCTGCTGGATCTTGGTCTACACTGTTCACTCATAAGATTTTAGGCAATCAATGAAGAAAATTAAGACACAACAATGTGAATAATAAAGGCTATACTACATGTATATTATATAATAGTGATGTTGGACTATACTTTTTTACCTACCGAGCTAAACTAATGCAAGGGTCCTTTACTCTCTATCTCGACATATCCTAATTAAAATCATGTGAAGCTATATTAAAGCCTTAAAACTCAATGTCACAATGTTAGGACACTTACGTCCTGTTCCGCCTCAGATTGTAGCGTCTTTGGCCAGGGGTTTGTGGTAAGACACCAACTGTCTGTTGTCTCTTGCGTTGTCCACCCGTAGCAGTATCCTCAATATGCTGTCTTTTCCTTCCACCTCCACCTGCTGTCTTCTCGCTAGTAACAGACACACGACCACTCAATTCATCTTTAAATGATTCTTCAGGGCCTGCATGCTTGACCGAACTTTTATGATTCAAAGGAGCTTTGGTTTTTCTAGGTCTGCCACGTCCGTGCCTCGCACTTTGAAGCTCAGACAGCTGAGAACCCTCAGAAATTTCTTGTACTCTACTGTCTGTATATTCCTCATCCTCCTCCGGAATTGAGCTACTAGATGGAAGTGGTTGAAGATCAATTGGCGGAGGCTTTTCACATTTTGTTTCCATATTAACTGCCACTGAGGAAGATGGACGCTGGTCAGACTTGCTTGTGTTAATCCCATGTTCAGCTCTTTTACTTGGTGAGAAAATTATTGAAGTGCATTTCTGCAGTAACGACATGTTGGGCCTTCTAGATCCCCCACTTCCAGAGGCATCTCCGTCTTGAGATTTCTTAATATTACAAGAGTCAGACGCATCAGAGCTCCCTGGAAGATCACTCAGAACTCTACTAGGTGGTAGTATAGCTTCTTCTTCATTATATGGTAGTTGGAGATCAGAGAGTACAAACTCATTCGCCAGTTGCCCACAATTCCCACATACCTTGAGCTTTTGAACAAATGCTAGAAAGCGAGATCTTTCACGGGCAAACACTTCCCTACGTTTCTTGAGGTTGGTGCTGAGTGTACTAAGTTCAGTGATGTCATTATGCATCTCTAATTGCTGCTCTTTCAGTTTCTTTTCGTGCTTTGCAATCTCTTTACTATCCTTTTGGAGAGCACTTCTTTTGGACACCATTTCTTCCATCTCCCTATTCAAAGCCTGCTTCTGGTGATTGATATCACTAAGCTCTTTCATTCTTTTGTCCTCGAACTCAGTCAGTCTGGTTTGTAGATCTTCCTCGTCTTGTTCTTTCCTTTTCTGAAGTTCAATTTCAAGATTCCTTCTCATCATTTCAAGATCCTCAATCACCTTAGATTGCTCAAGTTTGGCTTTTTCATGTAAAGTTGAGCGTTCATGTTCCATATTGGCTTCAAATGATTCCCTCTGCAGTCTAATATTATCCAATTCCTGCATTATCTGTACCCTCAAAGCACTCTCTTCTTTTTCCAATCTTTCTCCTTCCAGCTGTTGAAACCTCTCAAACTTTGCTTTTTCTTCAGACATTCTTAGTTGCTCTTTACTGTATTCTGCTTGCTTTTCATCCAATATTTCCCACTCCTTTTCAAATCTCTCTTTCTCTTGCTTCAGATTTTCAACTTCCTTAGAAAGAAACTCCTCATGGAGTCTACATTTCTCTATCTGGGACTTGAGTTCGGACTGCAGTCTCAAGTATTCTTCCCTCTCTTCTTTCTTGATTTCAAGACTTTTGCATTCTTCTTGGATCCATTCCTCCTTTTTCATCATCTCAGATCGGATTTTTTCAGTTTCTTGCTGTAAGTCTTCCAGACTATCCTTATCAGAAAGCAACTGTTGCTTTTCCAAACTTAACTTTTTCTCCTCAGCTTGTATGATTTTTTCTTTTTCTTTAATAGTTTTTGACTTTGCTTCGAGGTCCATCTCCTTTTCATTCGCTCGGTCAAACTTCTTATTCATTGCTTGACTCCTTTTCTGGAGCTTCTCCTCACTGTGATCAATTTCAACTTTCTTTCGTTCAAGTTCTTCTATCTTCCTTTGGAGTTCCTTGTCGAGAGATTTTCTTCTTTCCGCACATTCCACTTCAAATTCCAGCATCTTAGCAGCCAATGCCTCTTTCTGATCATCAATAAGCTTTTGAATTTCTGTCTGTTCAAAGAAACCAAACCAAAGATTTAATAATTATAAATTCCGAAACAATGAAATCTATTTACATGATTCTTATTCAAAGCCATGAACTTAATAGGTGCATTGTTAATAGAAGATTATATACAAGCCGTCACTCAAACTTGTTCATCACCAGATATGCAGTGTTCCTACAAATATGGACTAAATAGAGAAAGAAGGCTTGATATCACATTATTGTGTTCATTATTCTTTTATATTTCCACTACATAAACAGTGTTCAACAAAAATAAAAAGCATACCCTTAGACTTACCCCTTCTCTAGCAATGAGCTTCTCATCAAATGCTTGTAACTCCTTTTCCTTTTTCACTAGCACACTGTGGCGTATGTGAGCTTCCTAGGGTAAACACAACCATAAGCAAGTCATAAAAGAATAATACATAAGATTAAAGAAGCCATTTTCACATAGCTATAATAAACTCACATTCTCTTTTGTAGTCAATTCTTCTAATCGTTTAGCTATGTCCTCTTCGCTTTCCTTACACTTAGACATAGACAAATGAACTTTTTTATTGGATTCTTCAAGTTCCTTTTCTTTCAGCTTCAGTTTGTTTTCTTTTTCATTAATCTTTTCCTCTCTTTGATTCAGGCTTCTTTTTTGCTCAGACATTGATTCTTCCTTTTGTTGAAGCTTTTTCTCCCATTCATGAAGGTACTCTCTTTGCTTGTGGAAAGTCCCTTCATATGATTCTCGCCTGTGGTGCAATAACAATAACATAAACGTAAGACTCACAAAAATAATTGAACCTTTCAGAAGTATATCTAATATTTTTATTTACTCTTTAGCAAATGAAACACGCTCTTGTTGCAGAACACTTTCACGAGTCTCCACTTCCTTCAATCTCATTTCCAGCTCGGAGCTCTTTCTAGTTGCCTCTGCGAGTTTGCTTTCGGCAGAGTAATTCTTGTTTTCCACGTCTGAAGATCTCCCGTTAACACTAGCAACCAGAGCGTTTGCTTCAGCTAATTTAGCTTCAGAAGTGAGCCTTGTCTCGCTATTCTCTTCTTGAACTTCACGAAGAGCCTTTTCAAGCTGCAAAAAAAAAAAAAAAAATACAGAAAAAAATAGATAAATCTCTAAGAAATTCAGAACACAAATGTAGTAACACACTACCTCAGAACAAAGAGTCTAATGTTTTAAGGAAGCTAAGCAGAAAAGAGGAAACCCAGACATCAATGTGACAAAGAACAAACATTAAAAAAAAAAAAAATCCATAATGTGAAATCCAAAGTATCATACCTCTTCCACACATTGCTTTTCAAGACTCAAGGCTTTTCTCAAGTTTTCTTCACGTTGTTCGACAGTCGTCAACGCATAGAGATGTGACGACTGTTTCCTTTTAAGGATTTCTTGAGCTTCTTGGAATGCCTGATTAAGCTGTTCATGCTTCGAAGCCCACTCTTTGTTCTCCATGAGAAGAAGCCCCATATTGTGCTGGTAGCCATATAACTGCACAGAAGAAACAATGCTAAAAGATTGAAGCCTTTATAGTTGTGTATTTATAAAAAAGTGATAAAAAAAAAAGGAGAAAAAACACTCATTTCAACTCTCGGACAGCTAAAGGTTACCAATTGCCTCATAAACCCCACGAGAGCAGCATATCAACCCAATTTACATATCTACATTATCAGTTTTAACCCAAATGTTCTACTTGCAGCTATGGTCCTATGGATTCTCAAAGAAATAAAGCAAACCCAGCAACAGAATAATATCAAATCATACAAAATAAAGGATTCATAAAAAAAGGTTACCTCTTTTTCGAGCGTCGAGACCTTTTCAAGAAGAGCTTCTCTATCTTTCTCCTCCATCGAAGCCTCATTCAACAAACCCACCTCCCTAAACCTTCTCCAATCACCCATATCCGTCGTATCATCAACCTGAACTCGAGGAACGACTTCTCCGGTGAGTGATCCANGAGAAAAAAGACTCATTACAACTCTCGGACAGCTAAAGGTTACCAATTGCCTCATAAACCCCACGAGAGCAGCATATCAACCTAATTTACATAACTACATTATCAGTTTTAACCCAAATGTTCTACTTGCAGCTATGGTCCTATGGATTCTCAAAAGAAATAAAGCAAACCCAGCAACAGAATAATATCAAATCATACAAAATAAAGGATTCATAAAAAAAAGGTTACCTCTTTTTCGAGCGTCGAGACCTTTTCAAGAAGAGCTTCTCTATCTTTCTCCTCCATCGAAGCCTCATTCAACAAACCCACCTCCCTAAACCTTCTCCAATCACCCATATCCGTCGTATCATCAACCTGAACTCGAGAAACGACTTCTCCGGTGAGTGATCCAATCGGAAGCGGCGGAAGAGTCGAAATTACAAGGTCATCATCGGTCCTTGGGTTAGTAACACCGCCGATTTTGTGCTTCTCGCTTCTCGGCGTCGTCATCGCCGGTGACATCCACTGTTTCTTCTGTGGCGTGAACATAGTTTGAAATTGAAACTAACAACAACAACAATTTGGAACCCTAATTTCCCAAATTGAAAAAAACAAAAATCTCTCTTTTCTTCTGTCTGACAACACAACGGCTTTATGCCCGATTAAAAAACAAAAATAATTGTAATAAAAGTAAAAATCGAATGGGTAAAATGGTAAATACAGCCGCGATGTTGCTATTGGGCCTAAAAATAGTTTTATGTAAATCTAAGCTAGAGCCCAATATAATTACTAGCCCATAGAAGGTCAATATAATTATTTACTACCAGTCTAGCACGTTAGAGTTGAAAGATAATTAAAAAAGATGGCCACTAGACCGCAACGGACGGCTGATGTGAAAGTGAAATTTTGTTTGTCTTGTCTTTGTCAGGTTATCTGAAATTAAATATCTTTTATGTAAAAAGGATTAAAACCCTTTGTCCCTTTATATGCATCATTATTGTCAAATTATTACTATTAAATTACAAATTAGTTAAATGTTCCGTTGCTCACACTCATGAGATGATGGTGTTTGAATAGTCGCGCAGCCATATGATAATGAGAGAAGTAGGTGAGACGTATTTGCCGTGCAGATGTGTGTGACTATATTAATCGCATTAACATATCGTGGTAATATGTAATTAATTATTTTAAAACAGTATCAGATCTGATCACATGTATGTAAATCAAGAACTGTGTATAGCGTAATAATATGATGTTAAACTATGGTTAATTAAGCAGCTCTTTTTAAACTATGATTAAGTTCATGATCGGTTACTTGAGTTAGAACTAAAGTGAGAGACTATGGAGATAATAGTATATTATTTGTTTCATAAAATACCACCAACTAAAACATGCAAAATAACCTAATATTATTTGTTGTGCAGCTTAACAAGTTCGGCACACTGGAGCTAGATTACAAAATTGTATAGCCAAACTTTAATCATTCATTGAGATTAAATGTTAAAATTAATCCGCGTTATACCAAACTGGCAATAGATTTATGAGGTGGATGCCAATTTTCACATGTGTTGCTAAAGAAAGAGTGTCAGAAGATATATTTTATAATCAGGAGATCGAGCTTCTTATCTGGCGAGGATCACTGGAGATCAATTATTTTAGTTTGATTGATAATACTAGTAAACAACAATATACTAATACTAGTCTAATTCTTACGTTTAAGATTTAGAATCAATCAATTAAAACATCAAAATTTAATTCACTAATCTTCTTTAGAACATTAAACATTACGAGGAAGTCTTCGTATACACTTCCTCTCTTCTTGACTCTTCTCTTTTCCAAGAAGTTTTCAAAAGAAATATTTATTAGTAACCATCAACGACTAACGACTTCGTCGACGGCTCATTCACACACACACATTCGTTCCTAAATTTCTTGAACAAGGAAACAAAAATAGCAAATCGACAACTATAGTTTGAATTCATTATTGATTCTTCTCAAGACTTTTACAGTTTTAAATCGTTATTGATTTACTTTTTTCATTTTTGCCAACTATACATTGTTTACAAACCTAATTTTTTTTGTTAGTTCCTTTTCCATTGAAATATAAAATTACTCAATTCCTTCTACCAAGTACATATAATTTTTTTAAAAATTCAACAATAAAAAACTCCATCAAATAAAATAAAATAATACTTTGAAAGTCGTCGTTCAAAGTTGGGTTTCTAATATATTTTTATTTCCATAAACAAAAAAAAACAAAAATACACTCGTTCCTCTTCCTTTCCATAAACTAAAATCCAATGTATAAAAAAATCACACATCAAAATATTATTCGACATTTCTCTTTCAAATTCTTCTTACCAAAAAAAAAAAAATCTTAATTCTTTCATTCTTTTTTCCTTTCTCCACTCTCCAAAATTTTTTTAATTTTCAGACACAGCTGAGAAGAAACGAACAACAAACCAAAGGTATGACAAAGTGCCGTGGGAGAAGAAGATTACATCTAAGCAATATATACGCATTCAAAGGTCGTAAATCTAGTTTTCAAGAAGACCATTCTCAGATTGGAGGACCTGGTTTCTCACGCGTCGTTTACTGTAACGAACCTAACTCTCCGGCGGCTGAACGACGCAACTACGCCGGAAACTATGTCCGGTCTACTAAATACACCGCGGCTTCGTTCATACCCAAATCACTCTTCGAACAGTTCCGTCGCGTCGCTAATTTCTACTTCCTTGTCATCGGAGCCTTATCCTTGACTTCTATCTCTCCTTACAGCCCCGTTAGTTCTCTCTTACCTCTCGCCTTCGTCATCGCCGTTAGTATGGTTAAAGAAGCTATTGAAGATTGGGGTCGTAAGAAACAGGTCTGTAATCAAAATCTTCAAATTTGTCAAATAATAAAGTTTTGATTTTTGATTAAAAGTTTTGATTTTCTTACTGTTTTAGGATATGGAAGTGAATAACCGGAAAGTGAAGGTTCACGACGGGAATGGAATATTCCGGCAAGAAGAGTGGAGGAATCTTAAAGTCGGAGACATAGTGAGAGTTGATAAAGACGAGTTTTTTCCGGCGGATCTTTTGCTTTTATCGTCGAGCTACGAAGATTCTATTTGTTACGTTGAGACGATGAACCTTGACGGAGAAACCAATCTGAAAGTGAAACAAGGCTTAGAAGCGACTTCATCTGTTTTACATGAAGATTCAGATTTCAAAGAGTTAAAAAGTGTTGTGAGATGTGAAGATCCAAATGCAGATCTCTATACCTTTGTTGGAACTTTACATTCGGAACAACAGAGATTACCATTGTCGATTCAACAGCTTCTTCTTCGTGATTCTAAGCTTAGAAACACTGAGTATGTTTATGGTGCTGTTGTCTTCACTGGACATGACACAAAGGTATAAACTTTAAAGATCTCTGCTTTACTTTTATTTTTTCAGTTAAGAGTTGTGTTGAGTTTGGAAATTTGGAAACAGGTGATTCAGAATTCAACTGATCCACCATCGAAGAGAAGCAGGATCGAGAGGAAGATGGACAAAATCATCTACGTGATGTTCGGTGTTGTGTTTTTGATGTCTTTTGTTGGTTCGATTGTTTTTGGTGTTGAGACAAGAGAAGATAGAGTCAAGTCTGGAGGAAGAACAGAGAGATGGTACTTAAGACCAGACGATGCTGATATCTTCTTTGATCCAGACAGAGCTTTTATGGCTTCGGTTTACCATTTCTTCACCGCGGTTATGCTCTACAGTAACTTCATTCCCATTTCGCTTTACGTCTCTATCGAAATCGTTAAAGTTCTCCAGAGCGTTTTCATCAATAATGACATTCTTATGTACTACGAGGAGAATGATAAACCTGCACACGCTAGGACATCTAATCTCAACGAAGAGCTTGGGATGGTTGATACGATTCTATCTGATAAAACCGGTACATTGACTTGTAACTCCATGGAGTTTATCAAATGTTCTATAGCGGGAACTGCGTATGGACGTGGTATAACTGAAGTTGAAAGATCCATGGCTATGAGAAGTAATGGTTCGACTTTGGTTGGTGATGAGTTGGATGTTGTGGTGGACCGGTCTGGTCCTAAGATCAAAGGGTTTAATTTCGAGGATGAGAGGGTTATGAAAGGGAATTGGGTTAAGCAGCGAGATGCAGTGGTTTTGCAGAAGTTTTTCAGGTTGTTAGCTGTTTGTCACACGGCTATACCTGAAACTGATGAAGCCACTGGGGCTGTCTCTTACGAAGCTGAGTCTCCTGATGAAGCTGCGTTTGTTGTTGCGGCTAGAGAGTTCGGGTTTGAGTTCTTTAGCAGGACGCAAAACNGGATGGTTGATACGATTCTATCTGATAAAACCGGTACATTGACTTGTAATTCCATGGAGTTTATCAAATGTTCTATAGCGGGAACTGCGTATGGACGAGGTATAACTGAAGTTGAAAGATCCATGGCTATGAGAAGTAATGGTTCGACTTTGGTTGGTGATGAGTTGGATGTTGTGGTGGACCGGTCTGGTCCTAAGATCAAAGGGTTTAATTTCGAGGATGAGAGGGTTATGAAAGGGAATTGGGTTAAGCAGCGAGATGCAGTGGTTTTGCAGAAGTTTTTCAGGTTGTTAGCTGTTTGTCACACGGCTATACCTGAAACTGATGAAGCCACTGGGGCTGTCTCTTACGAAGCTGAGTCTCCTGATGAAGCTGCGTTTGTTGTTGCGGCTAGAGAGTTCGGGTTTGAGTTCTTTAGCAGGACGCAAAACGGGATTTCTTTCCGTGAATTGGATCTTGCATCAGGGAAAACAGTTGAAAGGTTTGTTTTCTTATAATGTGACTTCTTGACAGTTTCTAGAGGTTAAAAAAACTAACATTCTTCTGTTTTTTTTACAGGGTGTATCGGTTATTAAACGTTCTTGAGTTTAACAGTGCGAGGAAGAGAATGTCTGTTATTGTGCGCGATGAAGATGGGAAGCTTCTGTTACTGTCCAAAGGAGCTGACAAGTATGCTTGTTTAACTGATGATCTTGAGAGATTATTATACATTTTTAGGCTTTTTTGTTGACTTTTGTGGAATCTTGTGTTTTTGTGTGCAGTGTAATGTTTGAAAGACTTGCAAAGAACGGGCGTAATTTCGAAGAGAAAACTCGAGAACATGTGAATGAATATGCAGATGCAGGGCTAAGGACATTGATACTTGCATACCGCGAGGTTGATGAGAATGAGTATATAGAATTCAGCAAGAACTTCAATGAAGCTAAGAACTCTGTGACAGCGGATCGTGAGAGTTTGATTGATGAAATCACAGAACGGATGGAGCGTGATTTAATTCTCCTCGGTGCTACTGCTGTTGAGGACAAACTTCAAAATGGGGTATGGCTCTTTTAAGACTAAAAATGTTTTGGTATTTGGATCGAGTAGGAGGACTATAACAGGTTTAACTTGATTGTGGTTTTAGGTTCCGGATTGTATCGACAAGCTAGCTCAAGCAGGGATAAAGATTTGGGTTCTAACCGGAGACAAAATGGAGACTGCAATCAATATCGGGTAAGACAAGTAACAGAAGGGATAAAGAGATTTGTTTTTTTGTTCTTATGTCTGAATCTATACATTGTTCTTAGTGTGTTTGTTACATAGTTTCTCTTACATGTTTTTCCGGAATCTCTACAGATTTGCTTGTAGTTTACTAAGACAAGAGATGAAGCAGATCATCATAAATCTTGAGACACCACATATCAAAGCATTGGAGAAAGCTGGAGAGAAAGATGCAATTGAACAGGTACTTTTTATATTTGTAATTCAAACAGTAATATGTTTTCACTATCTTTTACTTTAGGACTTAGGAGATTAATATATGCACCGACTATGTTTGTAGGCATCGAGAGAAAGCGTGGTGAGGCAAATGGAAGAAGGAAAAGCTCTACTCACAGCATCAAGCAGCTCGAGCTCTCAAGAGGCCTTTGCGTTGATCATTGATGGGAAGTCACTAACTTATGCCCTTGAAGATGATTTCAAGAAGAAGTTTCTTGATTTAGCCACAGGATGTGCCTCCGTTATTTGCTGCAGATCATCACCTAAACAAAAGGCATTGGTAATGTCTTTTCCCGCGGAAATGTTTTTTTTTTACTGGCTCTAGTATTGCGGTTGCAGGATTTATTAACAGAAGATATTTGTTTTCAGGTTACGCGGTTGGTCAAATCTGGAACCGGCAAGACAACTTTAGCTATTGGAGATGGAGCAAATGATGTTGGAATGCTTCAAGAAGCGGATATTGGTGTTGGAATCAGCGGTGTTGAAGGAATGCAAGCGGTTATGTCTAGCGATATAGCTATTGCTCAATTCCGTTACTTAGAGCGACTCTTGCTCGTCCATGGTCACTGGTGTTACAGCAGAATCTCATCAATGGTATATATACAAGTTTTCTCTCTCAGAAACATTCTCCAAATAAACTCTGGATTTTTCTCTAACTAGGTTCTGTTTTGGCTCTTGCAGATTTGTTACTTCTTTTACAAGAATATAACTTTTGGTGTCACAGTGTTCTTATACGAAGCCTACACATCCTTCTCTGCTCAACCCGCATATAACGACTGGTTTTTATCGCTTTTCAACGTCTTCTTCTCTTCTCTCCCAGTCATTGCTCTCGGAGTTTTCGATCAAGATGTCTCAGCTCGCTATTGTTACAAGGTATATCCAAGCATTACCCTCCATAAACCCTACACAGAATCAAAAATTCCTCTGATACACATCACTGAGTGAAGTTCGTTTTCCGTTTTATTTGCAGTTCCCATTGCTATACCAAGAAGGAGTAAATAATCTTCTTTTCAGCTGGAAGAGAATCATCGGATGGATGTTCAACGGAGTCTTTACTGCGCTAGCCATTTTCTTCCTCTGCAAGGAATCTCTAAAGCACCAACTCTACAACCCTAATGGCAAAACTGTCGGCAGAGAAATCCTCGGCGGGACAATGTACACTTGCCTAGTCTGGATCGTCAATCTCCAAATGGCTTTAGCCATAAGCTACTTCACTTGGGTCCAACACATTGTAATATGGGGCTCAGTTGCTTTGTGGTACATCTTCCTCATGATCTATGGAGCCATGGCTCCTAGCTTCTCCACAGATGCTTATAAAGTCTTCATCGAAGCCCTAGCTCCAGCTCCATCATACTGGCTCACCACTCTCTTCGTGATGTTCTTCGCTTTGATCCCTTACTTCGTCTTCAAGTCAGTTCAAATGAGATTCTTCCCGGGATACCATCAGATGATTCAGTGGATTCGGTACGAAGGTCATTCTAATGATCCCGAGTTTGTGGAAATGGTTAGACAGAGATCGATTCGGCCCACGACTGTTGGTTTCACGGCGAGAAGAGCCGCAAGTGTACGGCGGTCCGGTAGGTTTCATGAACAGCTAAACAAGAATTTTATCGCTTTCTGAAGAGAGGTAAAATAGAAGTTTCTCAGTGTTTGTGCATATGTACTTCAGTACTTGTATATAAATATCACGGGAAAGTTAGGGTTCTTTTTTACATGTTGTAATTGCTTGCCAAAAAAGGCAGATTAAAGGGTTCGCTACACTCATATTTATTTGTACGTAACATGTTATTTTAAATGTCGATTACGATTTGTTATTCTATTTATAAGTTCATTGTATCTATAAATGATACTACACCTTTTGCTAATACTACATATACATGCTAAACAAAAGGAAAGTAATATTTTACACTGCCGATCACTACTGAGATGCTTGTTTACAATACACAACAAAATAAAATAACAAATTCGATGTATAGTTATAGATTAGAATATTGCAAATTTGCAAGTAGGCAAGTATTGATCAGCGCTATTCTTTTCGTCTTAGGTATTTTATATCTTGTGTGTATAAAATTATAGTGTACTATAAGTACTAACCACCTGAATTAAGTAAGACATGGGGAGAGAAAAGTGCTATTGAGTTCGTTTTTTTGGAGAGACAGTCAGAAAGAAAACAAAATACGAGAGAGAAAGAGCAAAATAGGATCATCAGTTTTCGAAATACTTATTCTCTGGCAGTCTGGCTACCACGTCACTCTCGATCGTATCAACATGCAAAAATTAAGTTGGACATTAATTCTCATGATTGTCAGTAGGCTAATTTTTGTCCATTTTCTTAAGGACTCATTATGCAAAAATTTAATCAAAATTGTGATTTTCCCAAATTACAAGCCCTAGCTCCATCTTTAGTCCCTCAACTTGTTGGAATTGACAAAATCACCTCGATGGAGAGTAAAAGTTGTAGTTTAGATAAGCCCAACTTTGTGAGTGCTTGTAAATCATAGACATGAATATACCCCAAACATGTCTTATAACAAGTCCAATAAAACTTTAACAAAAAAATAAAAATAACAAGTGCAATAAAAATCCTAATTAAGTAGATGACATGTTAGATAGATTGAGTCAATATTGTTTTTGATAGCGTGATCTTAAGTATCATTGTTAAATGTATTGGAACTATCAAGGATAACCTCGTTCACGAAAAAAATCCAATTACTTGAGTCTAATTAACTCCTTGGCTACAAGAAAGGAAAACACATGTGGAAAGAAGTCGCTCTAAGATGCGTGAGAATAGATAGGGACTCAGAGGAATGATGGTACTCGAGTCAGAACGGAATTAGTATAATCCCATATCACTTTTTGGGTAAAATTTGCATTTTGGATAAAAAGAGTTCAGGTAAAAAAGCTTAAGTTTGTTTCCAAACAAAATCAATGACAATATATACTAATTTCCTTAGTTTAATTACCATCCTGGATGTGTAGTGGACATTAGTCAATACACACTAACAAGTGATGCTTAATTCCACGCAATCAGTTTAACATGTCATGTCACTTGGGTTTTGTAAGCAATTGTTATATAAGAAGTGGTATAGTATATATAATGTGTTTGGATGAGTGTCTAGGTTTCAACTTTCAAGAGCACCTATTCTCGATCTGGACCTGGACTTCAAATTTATTCTCGATCAAGGTGAATTTGTCATTCCAATTAGAGGGTCTCCTTCTTCAAAAACATAATTAAAATAAG
>NC_025698.1:6234519-6297627 GCF_000633955.1 Camelina sativa | reverse complement strand
ACACATGTGGAAAGAAGTCGCTCTAAGATGCGTGAGAATAGATAGGGACTCAGAGGAATGATGGTACTCGAGTCAGAACGGAATTAGTATAATCCCATATCACTTTTTGGGTAAAATTTGCATTTTGGATAAAAAGAGTTCAGGTAAAAAAGCTTAAGTTTGTTTCCAAACAAAATCAATGACAATATATACTAATTTCCTTAGTTTAATTACCATCCTGGATGTGTAGTGGACATTAGTCAATACACACTAACAAGTGATGCTTAATTCCACGCAATCAGTTTAACATGTCATGTCACTTGGGTTTTGTAAGCAATTGTTATATAAGAAGTGGTATAGTATATATAATGTGTTTGGATGAGTGTCTAGGTTTCAACTTTCAAGAGCACCTATTCTCGATCTGGACCTGGACTTCAAATTTATTCTCGATCAAGGTGAACTTGTCATTCCAATTAGAGGGTCTCCTTCTTCAAAAACATAATTAAAATAAGTAGAGGCTCCAAAGACGGGCAGGGTTGTAGTTTAACATGTCATGTACACTTGGGTTTTTTTGGTAAGCACTTGTTATTTACACTTCGGGTTGTACACAGTACTCTTGGGTTGTAATTTTTTGGGAAAATAGATAATTACGCACGCCACAATGTTTACAAAACAAATGCAAACAAAAATAATATAACGGTAATTGCAATTTGCTTTGCTTACGGGGACTTGAGGTAAATTCCAAAAGATAATAAAAAATATGAAATTGACATGTATGGGGTTTTTATTTGCAAACCTGAACTCTTTGCACGTCGTTGTCAACATGTCATCATGTGTTATTATAAGAAAATCAGAGGAAGTTTCGCTTTTGATTTTATTAAAGTTAATTTTTTTAACATAGTGGAATATATATAGGATCATGGATGTTTCAATCATTGGTTAAAATTTAGGACATTGTTGTAAACTTAAACAAACTCGAAGTAGATTTTATCTTCATATTCTTATTAATCCAATCGAATGTTATATATATAGGAAGGGACAAAATCCAAATACAATAGGACTGCTAAACCGACTTAGACTAAGAGGAGGTGGCCGATGGGTCTTATGGGCTTGGACGTACATGGGCTGTGTATGGGCCGGTTATGGAAATCTACCATCCGTGTGTTACAACACTCTCCCTTGGATGACATAATCGTGCAAATGCTAAGGGATCTCCGTAATGCGCTTGGGGGTGCTGCCTCATTAAAACCTTACCAGGAAAACTCATTGGGACAAAACCATGGTGAAGGAAAAAGAGTACAACACGCATTACTCCCCCTGTTCCAAGCATCACTAAAAGTCCTTAAGTCTCCGCATCCCAATCTGGTGCGTGAGCTTCTTGAATGTCGATGTCGGTAATGACTTGGTGAAGAGATCGGCTGAATTGTCGCAAGACGGAACTTGTACCACTTGAACTTCTTCGGCCTTTTGTAGTTCATGTGTGAAGAAGAATTTCGGTAAAATGTGCTTCGTCCGATCTCCCTTGATATATCCTTCTTTGAGCTGTGCGATGCAGGTTGTATTGTCTTTATATATAACCGTAGGTTCCTTATCGTCGGCCATGCCACAATCTGTCCTGATATGTTGAGTCATCGATCTCAACCACACACATTCACGACTGGCTTCATGCATTGCCAAAAATCTTTGCATGATTAGATGATGTGGCTGCAATGGTTTGCTTCATAGAACGCCACAAAATATCTGTACCACCATGTGTAAATACATAACCAGTTTGGAACCTTGCATTATGTGGATCCGATAGATAACCTGCATCAGCAAAACCAACTAAACCTTCTTTGTAATAGTTAGTATAATATAAACCAAAATCCAACGTTCCTTGTAGGTAACGTAATACATGTTTGATACCGTTCCAGTGCCTTTGGGTTGGACAAGAGCTAAATCTAGCTAGGAGGTTCACGGCAAAACACATGTCTGGTCTAGTGTGGCTAGCTTAATGCTCCTATCGCACTGAGGTATGACACTTCAGGACCGAGAATTTCTTCATCGTCCTTCCTTGGAAAAAATGGATCATTATCCAAATTTAAACTTCTCACAACCATTGGGCTAGGTAATGGATAAGCTTGGTCCATATTAAACCTCTTGAGTACCTTTTCAGTATATGCCATTTGATGCACAAGGATTCCATTATTTATGTACTCAAGCTGCAATCCCAAACAGAATTTAGTCTTGCCTAGGTCTTTCATCTCGAATTCTTTCTTCAGATATTCGACTGTTTGGGCGATTTCTCCAGATGTTCCTAGGATATTTAAATCATCCACATATACTACTATGATTACAAACCCTTTGTTTGCAAACTTCTTTATAAAAATACATGGACTGATGGGATCATTCTTATAGCCTTCTTTAGCTAGGTACTCACTCAATCTATTGTACCACATACGCCCACTTTATTTCAGTCCATAAAGGGATTTGTTTAGTCTTATGCAGTATTGTTCTCGAGAACCGCTCTTATCTTTGAGCTCAATACCCTCTAGTAATCTCATATATATTTCATTATCCAGTGGACCATATAGATATGCAGTCACAACATCCATTAACCGCAAATCCAGTTTTTCTCTTATAGCCAGACTTAGTAAATATCTAAAAGTCGTTGCATCCATCACATGGGAGTATGTCTCCTCATAATCTATTCCGGGTCTTTGAGAGAATCATTGTGCTACAAGTCGTGCCTTATATCTCACGATTTCATTATTCTCATTTCTCTTTCTTACAAAGACCCACTTATGTCCAACTGGCTTTATATCGAATGGTGTCCTTAAGATCGGACCAAACACATTCCTTTTATTTAATGAACTTAACTCCACGTCGATAGCTTCTTTCCATTTTAACCATTCTGGTCTTTGAGTGCACTCTAATATGGACGTGGGTTCATGATCCTCATTTATTTCAAGTGCTACCTTGTATGCAAATATTTCATCGATGTCAACATCTTTTTGGTTCCATTGAATTCCAGACATGATATAATTGATTGAGATCTCATTATTATCAATACCTTCAGGACCTTGAGGTTCGGCGTCCCAAACCTCATTCGGTGCCTTAGGATTTGCTGCGGCCATGTCTATAATTTCTTTAACCTCGGTTTGATTTGCACATTTCTTAGATTTCCGAGGGTTCTTATCTTTGGAACCTATTGGTCTACCACGTTTCAAACGGGCCTTAGACTCTGTAGCAACTTGATTATTGTGTTCCTTTTGAACATCAATACGTACTGGTGCATTACAAGCTGGTATGTACGATTTTATTACTCTTATAGGGTCAGCAAAGGAATCTGGCAATTGATTAGCTAGCTTTTGCAAATGTCTAATCTTTAGGACCTCTGCATCACATGCTAGAGTCCGAGGATCTTGCCAATTTAAAGATGTTTGATTCCATGAAATTTCTTTAACCATCTTGTTTGTCTCTCCACCTAATTTAGGAAAGGCGGTTTCATCAAACTGATAATCCGCGTATTTAGCCTTAAATAAATCACCCGTAGTTGGCTCTAGATAGTTAATAATGGTGGGAGAATTATATCCAACAAATATTCCCATCCTCCTTTGAGGTCCCATCTTAGTTCTCTGTGGTGGAGCAATCGGTACATAAACGGCACACCCGTATGTTTTTAGATGGGATATGTCTGACTCATGACCCGTTAATAATTGGGTTGGTGAATATTTATGCTCACTAGATGGCCTGATGCGTATAAGCTCTGCTGCATGTAATACTGCGTGTCCCCAAGCCGACACAGGAAGCTGCGACCTCATGAGTAATGGTCGAGCAATTAATTGGATATGTTTAATGAAGGATTCAGCTAATCCATTTTGTGTATGGACATTTGCTACAGGATGTTCCACACTCACCCCCATGGACATACAATATTCATTAAACGCTTGGGATGTAAATTCACCATCATTGCCTAGACATATAGTCTTAAGTGGAAAATCTGGAAAGTGGGCTCGCAGACGTATAATCTGGGCCAGCAATCTAGCAAACGCAAGGTTTCTAGTTGACAATAGACAAACATGCGACCATCTAGTCGATGCGTCGATAAGAACCATAAAATATCTAAACGTCCCACAAGGTGGGTGTATTGGTCCACATATATCTCCTTGTATTCTTTGCAGAAAATTTAAAGTCTCTTTAGTGACTTTTAGGGGGAGGTATTGGTTTAGGATTTAGAAAGAATTTTAATGACTTTAAAAGTTAGGTAAAATATGTTGTTATTCAATCAAGACTTTTAAAAACTCTTTAAAAATTTGGTGTTATTGGTTGTGGATTTGTAAAAAGTTATCTAAAATCTTGATAAATCTAGTGTTATTGGATTAAGAGTTTTATAAAGTCATTAAAAGTTTTATGTTATTCAAGTAAAACAAAAGAATCTTGGATTGTTAATGAATTCAAATTTTATGTTATTGGTTTAGGATTTTATATCATTTCCTTCATAACAAAAGTCATGAAAACTCTTTCATCAAATAGAAAGATTTTACAAGATTAGAAAAAACAAATCATCAAGATTTTAAAAATCTTCCTAAACAATCTCTTAGAATCCTTCATTTTTAACTTTCAATTTTCTATGATTCTAACAATCAGCAAGAACATAAAGTCATTAAAATTCTTTCTAAATCCTAAACCAATACCTCCCCCTTACTGGTGATGGCCTTATAATGAGTTTCCCTTGTGCACATGGTACACACGTGAGATTCTTAGGAATAACTCTTCTCTCTTTTAGAGTGTGCCCTTTAGAGTTTATTATCAGCTTACGCATCATGTTAGAACCCGGATGGCCAAGCCGGTTATGCCATAAAGTGAATTGTTCATTGAACATTTTATGCATTGCCAAATTAGCCTCTATCATATTAATCTTAGCATGGTATAAACCAGTGGCTACTGCGGATATAGACTCTAGGATTTTCTTAGATCCTTGGGTGATTTCAGTAATATGTAGGAACTCTTAGTTTCCTTCACCCTTAGTTTCAACATGTAGACCATTCAAACGAATGTCTTTAAAACTCAATAAGCTTCTCTTTGAGCTGGGTGAATATAATGCATCACTTATTTCAAGATGTGTGCCATTAGGTAATAAAATATGGTACCCGCAATTGTGCTAATATTGACATTTTTCAAAATGAGATCTTCAGCCATTTCTATAATGGACAAGAATTTATGTTTTAAACATAAACAAATAATTTTATATTGAAGAAAATAAAATAATTGAATCTAAACCAAAATTATAATTCAATAAAATTCAAAGTCATAAAACATAAAAATTAAATCAAAACAATCTTTAATTATTCTCTCCTAGACAATCCAAAGTGTCATAATCCAATTGGTCATCATTCTCATGGTCGAAATCTCCTTCACCATCGAGATGAACCAAATTGGCTTATGGATTCTTTTCAAACTTTCTTGATAGAGATCAATAAGATGCTTAGGTGACATGCACGTCTTATCCCAATGATTCCCCATACCACATCTTGTGGCAAACCAATTTAGGCTTGTGTTGCGGTTTGAAAATTACGCGGCCTCTACCATGGCCACGACCGAAGTCGGACCGGTTCCCACGGCCGTAACCATCATAGTGGTTCCCTTGGTAATTGCCACGACCACCACGTCCTCTACCACCACGACCACGACCATGATACTTGCTTTTATGGACGTAGTTAGTCTCTTTGGGCTCTGTGGGTTCTTTGGGCTCTTTCTTAGTCAAATTGACTTTGTGGGCTTCAGGTAATGGGCCAAACCAGGAGGTCTCATTGCACTGTTCATTAGCAACAACTCATTGTTTTGCTCAGCAAGCAGCAAACAAGAGATGAGACTTGCATAAGTTTTGAAACCCTTTTCACGATACTGTTGCTGAAGCAGTATGTTATTGGTGTGAAAGGTTGAGAATGTTTTCTCTAGCAAGTCTTCCTCAGTAACCTCCTTACCACATAACTTCAAGATTGAGACTATCTTAAATAGCTCAGAATTATATTCATCCACTGATTTAAAATCTTGGATCCTTAGGTTTTTCCAATCAAATTGAGCCTTTGGTAGGAGCACCGTCTTTTTGTGTCCATATCTGTTTTTCAACTCTGTCCAAAGCTCAAGAGGATTTTCTATGGTAAGGTACTGGTTCCCGAGGCTCTCAGCAAGGTGGTGGCGGATTAGCAAAATCGCCTTATACCTACTCTTTTCAGTGCAATCGTTATCATCCTCATGCATTCGCATAGGTCCTTTGATTTCAGGTTGATCTTAGTGTCCAATGCCCGTTGGAGATAGTTGTCTCCAGAAACATTAAGTGCAGCATATTGGAGATTGTTGATCTTTGCCATCTATAAAATAGAAAACAGGCACCCGATTATTATCATGCGGTATTTGAGACCGAAACATCCAATTGTTTTATCTTTAGGCTATACGGTATTTGAGACCGAACCATGCCGATTGTTATATTCTTGGGTCATGCAGTATTTAAGACCGAACCATGCCGTTTGTTATAATCTAGGCCATGCGGTATTTAAGACCGAACCATGGATTTATTTTCGTTTGGGACATGCGGTATTTAAGACCGAAACATGCCGATTATTTCTGTGGATAATGTCTTGTTTTATTACATAATTTTGTGGCCTATATTATGCTTGAAAATAGTCCTAGATAAACATAAGATCTAGCATGCAAGAATTTCCTTTTATTAAGTTTTTCCTTTTACTAAGGTTTTTCTTTTCCTATATAAGTTTTCCTTTTTTTTTTCTAGTTTAGGATTAGGACAAAGGTTTTAGGAAATTTTTCTAGTCTTTTAGGATAATGTCTAATATATTTCTTAAATATACTAGATAAGGCCAACGAATTAATTTGGGAATTATGCTAATATTTGTGTTCCGATTTTAGGCTTTGTTTTTTTTTAAGGGTCTTATGTAAAACATAGAACTAATCCGATTTGAAGCTTTGATTTTAATGTTTTGATTTCTAGCAAACAATTACTAATAATCGGATTCAAACCTAGAACAAACAGTTTAATGTTTTCGATTTTTAGGTTTTAGATCTAAGGTTTCATGCAATCGATTTTATACAAACAATCAACAGGATTTTAAACATGGCATAATTGGCTTAATTGCAAACAATCTAATACAACCCTATAGGAATCGAATTTAAAGTTTTAGGGTTTTAAGGTTTTGGTTTGTTGATTGTATAATTGCAGATTTTATTGTTCCAATAGTTTTAATAGATCAGGTTCGGTTCATAAGTTCTAAGGGGGTTTGATTTATTTACCTTCCACCGTTTGGAGATTAACTGGAATTGAACCGGGAGCTAAAGACCTCGGTTTTACTTTTAGCTTGATCACGAACCTTGGCCTAGGTAAGAAGAAGAACCAATCACGAACACAGGTTGCTCACGAACGCGAACAGATCTCCGAACAGGAACTAATCACGGACAGGAACCAATCGCCGAGCTTGAACGGACAAGGGTTTTGTGCGGCGGCGGCTTTAGGGTTTAGGGATTTTTCTCAGTTGGAGTTTAGGGCAAACTCGTGCTGATAACGTGTTGTAAACTTAGAGAAACTCGAAGGAGATTTTCTCTTCTTATTCTTATTAATCCAATCGAATGTTACATATATATAGAAAGGGACAAAGCCCAAATACATTAGGACTACTAAACCGACTTAGACTAAGAGGAGGTGGCCGATGGGCCTTATGGACTTGGACGTACATGAGCTGTGTATGAGCCGTGTATGAGCCGGTTATGGAAATCCACCATTCATGTTTTACAACAGATATGCATTATTGGTTCACATTGATTCATTACTTGAATAAAATACTCCCTCCGATTTTATTTACTTGTCATTCTAGAGGGAGTAACGTTTGTCTTGTTGAGTTGAACTCTTATGGAGATCGGTCTGATCACTATATTAGGAAATGATATATTCAGTGAGATGGTGGGCTAATTAGTAGTAGTTATCGTAATATCTCTTAGTTAGATAGTCGGTATTGTCCCTCTTTATAATTTTTACACGATTAGTTACTATTATCGTTATATTATTTTCGCAACGTAATAATGTGTTTTGCTCTCATAGTCTCATGACATCATGTTCAATTGTTTTGTGTGAATATTTTATAAAAGTCAAGAGACATTAATTATTCGTAGTGGTAACTTTATTAGAGTAACAAAAAGAGAATGGAAAAAAAGAGAGAATAGAAGAAGAAGACCTGTAAAACCCATGTATCATTACTAATTTTTGTTCTTGTTGTATTCTCTGTGTCATCACTTGCAGAACCCAAGTTGAGTAATCAGAAAAATATCCAAACTTGATCAGTGTGGGTGAAACTTTACACAAGAAGGAAAAAAATGTCGTCAACGTGGAACGATCAGATGATCTTGGACTACTACAGATCAGCGGCAACAAATATATATTGTGAAAGATCAAGTTAAAATTTAATAATTAATGAATTGTGTAATTGTGAAAGATTAAGTAAAAGATCTACATCTCTATCTATATACATTATATCTGTTTAAAATTAGATAAATGAATTCAACTTGTCAAAAAGCAAAACATGAACCATACATAAGCAAAACATGAGCCATATATAAGCAAAACATGAACCATATATAAGCAAAACATAAGCAAAATATGAGCCATATATAAACAAAACATGAGCCATATATAAGCAAAACATAAGCACTTTTTCTTTATATACAAATTATAGACTTGAAATTTGAGACGTTAAACCAAAGTAATGTTTATTAGCTTTATTAAGGTCCTCAACAATCAAACTCATAGCTGAATATATGAAGGTTTCCGAAAGTGAAGTACAAAGAGAAGCCCACAAGATCAACAATCCAGAGAAGTATGAAAACGGAAAGGGGAAGAAGAATTAAGGGCAAAAGAAAGTAGATTGAAGATAAGAAGACTAAGAAGAACGATCGACTTTCCATGATCTACGTACATTAAGCCTGGTAAGAAACTACTGCTTAATTAAGGCTTTAATTTATGGCAAAAAAAGTTTAGACTGATCATGATATTATATATATAAGGTTTGTATATGAAGGCTTTATGGTTTGATTTGAATACCGGTACTTAATTATTATGGATTGTAATATGGTTTATGGTTTATGAATGAAGAAGACTGGTACTTTATGATTGTATATGCCTTGGGGGTTCCGTTTGATATTTTTAATTACTCGCATACTTTATGGTTTATCATTTTCTTTAATTATAGGTTTGGTCCAAAGGTACATAGGTGCAAATAAAGAAAATTTGCGTTATACTTTTAGATTTCTATTAATATTATCAATAAGTAAACTAATAACAACAAAGGTCAAATATCTTATGATACATTTGATCTTAAAAATATATATTGTGAAAGATCAAGTTAAAATTTAATAATTAATGAATTGTGTAATTGTGAAAGATTAAGTAAAAGATTTAACTCAAACAAAATTCACAAAAATGAAAAAAATGAAAAAAATGAAAAAAATGAAAAAGTGAAACTTTTAAGAAGTTGGTCTTCATATCACATAATTTATTGCATTTTCTTCTTCATTTCGTATCGTTCTCTCTTCTCCCTAGCTTCCTCACACACTTTTTTTCTTGGAAAACACAAGAAGGAAAAAAATGTCATCAACATGGAACGATCAGATGATCTTGGACTACTACAGATCTGCCGCAAAAAAATATATATTGTGAAAGATCAAGTTAAAATTTAATAATTAATGAATTGTGTAATTGTGAAAGATTAAGTAAAAGATCTACATCTCCATCTATACATTATATTTGTTCTAAATTTTAAAATTAGATAAAAGGAATTCAACTTGGTCAAAAAGCAAAACATGAGCCATATATAAGCAAAACGTAAACACTTTTTCTTTATATACAAATTATAGACTTGAAATTTGAGACGTTAAAGCAAAGTAATGTTTATTAGCTTTATTAAGGTCCTCAACAATCAACTTGAACACATATTCTCCCCATATTTCATTAAGCATTGAGGTATTTGAACATCATATTCTCCCCATATTTCATAAGCTTTGAGGTATTTGAGGATCAATTTTATCATCCCGCCCAAAGCCAGCCCTTGAGCCAAGCATGTCAAACATATATATACTTCTTTTTTTTTTTTTTGGTAAAAGAACATATATATACTTGCGAGCGAAAATAATATAAAACAAATATTGAGAGGCTTTGGGGGAGGTCTAGAGGGCCGACTTCCTACGTCACCGCTGGTGAGACCTGAAACCTATCTCTCGCCGCCGCCTCTGTTTGGAATTCTCTGATGTCAAAAACAATTAAGGTAGCTAGCAAGTATTGATCGTCTGTTGCATTGTTACTTCTGTTTTATTGTTATTACTATATATGGAATCGCAAAAGAGATGAACTGATCCAAACAAATTCAAAGGAAGTATGTAAATTTCTAGATATGCATGAGATATCAAACAAATCAAAATGTTCATGAAACGACGAGTAAGATTTTGTTTGGGGGTCATATATACTCCACTAGACCCTCGGACTAACGCTGCGAAAAAAGGAGCTTTTTGTTCTTGTATATTACAACCGGTGTGGCTGGCCGAACCACACCTAGCCACACCCTGCCGATAGAGTCCAACTCAATTTAATGCCATTTTCTTACCATGAACAACAAGCAAGATCGCAATTATATATAATATAAGTCTTTCCCCATGCATTTGTTGATGATGACTGCAAGATTCAAATCTATTAATGTCCCATCTTGTGGCGCTTTCTTGTTGACATGCATAGACGATTATCCAGACTGCACATGTTCGTTAATTGATGATATGGTCGGATTAATCTTAGACAACAACCGAAATGTTTCGGTATGAATATCCAAAGCCACTACTTCGATTCTTGCATTATATGGTTCAGTGAATTAATAAACCGACCCGTTTGCATATGCTGGCTTTTGGTAATATATAATATATCCGATGACTTGGAATGCAAGCCAAGTACCTCCAAGTATTTGCCCTAAAGTCAAAAACCTCGCACTTGGTAACTCCTCTTATGGGGTCTTCTACGGTGACGATCATGACCTTGGGATGATCAACGCAGGCTTGCTTAGCGATCTTCAAGTGTCGCTCTTCAAAACTGTGAGACTCGATCGTCGATCTCCATTGTTTTGAGAGAGACTTGAGTTGGATTATTAGCTTTCACGGGAAACCTTATTATTCATCTTCTCTTTCTTTGTGACGATGGAGCCATCTCCACTCGCTTCTCTGGATTGTTAATCTCTAATGGAATAATACTAAAAGTCTTTTGTATGTCAAAACTCAAAACAGAAATCTTGTTCATCGAATAAATATAGCCAAACAATATATAAAAATCTCTTAAAATTAATTCTCAAGATCGCGTCACACTTGGAAATAAATAACAATTCATAAATGGAACTAAATAAATCATTTATATATCTTGATCCCTCAAGAATAATCAAATCCACTTTTCCATAAGGGTCATCTCCATTGAGGTTTCTTAATCTAAATTTCTTAGAGTAGAGAGAATAAAATTATTAATAAAAAATTGTTTGAGTTTCTTAAATATGTTTTAAAGTTTCTTAGATAAGAGGTTTTAGAAACTTTGGAGAGAGTTATTACACTATTTAAGAAACTCATCAAATTAAATAATAATATTTGTATGATTTTTCATTTGTAAGAAACTTATATCAAGATCCATTGTCTTGACTCATATATATTTTCCTAAGTTTGGTTAATTATATCATTGTCTTGACTCGTGCATACCATTGTCTTGACTCATATATATGATCTCGACCAAACTTCAACCTCAATATTCACTTTTTGATATTATTCATAAAAAATACACAATCTCCACCGCCTTTGAAGATTGTGGAAAAATGAGAAATTTTAGGAAACAAAAGATCAGACACGCAATAAAATTTGATATCTCTTCTCTTAATTAGTTGATTTGTAGTAGTTTCATTCAAGCTTTTTGTGTGTGTGTGTGTGTGTTTTCTGTTTAAAATTTGGTTCCACCGCTTTGCATAATGATTAGTGTCAAGATAAATTATGTATGTTTGGCAAATATTTCTCCCAACAGCATGGCTTTTGACGTCGGATCAGTAGCTTTTAAAACTAAGATATTTCTCAAGTTCGATCTCAAAAAGACATTTTCATCTGGTGGCTTCTTTGTTTCGATAGATTTTATACTATCTATCTCTCGACTTCGTTCCTGAGAGGCAAGATGATGGTTAATACATGTCTCTTGGTCATGGAAATATGGAATGTAACCAGTAACCTCTAATGTGGTGTTGTTGATAAAAAGGATTAACGTAGATACATCTGAAATAGACCAGCGTTGTAAGCTGGTCCCACCGAGAGTAGTTTCGTTATGTTTGTGTCCACTTGTCATATGTTAGTTGGCTTTCTTTTAGCTACCGGAAAAAAACACAGCTCTATGTTTCTAATTTCCTATAATATCGATTTATTTATTTTTGCATTTGTTCATAACTTCATCATATAGAGAATATTTTTTTTCTATCAAATTAGTTTTATCGGTAAAAAAGTGAATCTCAAAATGTAAGTTAATAATGAAATCTTATTATAAAATGAAAACAAATTATTTTAAAATTTAAAGTGAAATTAAATGTACTACACAAATACTTCAATTTTTAGTTTTAGTTTAATTTGTTTTTCCAAAAGATTAAGGAAGGCTTTTTTTATTAATGATCTGTTATTGAGCCAATTGGGTTTTTAACTTTTTTATTCTTGGTTTAGGGAAAACATGTTTTATTAGTGAGGCAAAGCACCACACACACACACACGCGTTCTTCCACTTTGGTGATTTTGTAAAATTTGTCTATATTCACTTAAGGTATTTATTCCTAAAGCTGTTTTACAAATTTAATGAAAGCGACTATTTATTTTTTTTAATTCATTCACATACAAAAAAAAACATCTCAACTCAAAGTTTTTAATTTTAATAAAGTACATAAATTAGTTATGTAATTAAGAAAGAATACGAATGATTCCTTCTTCAAAACTCATATGATTAATATATAAATAAATAAATAAAGCAGCAACCGTGAAACAAAGAATCAAAAAGGCAAACAAAACAAAAAGAAAGAAAGAAGAAGAAGTGAGACTTGTGTTCTTTTTTATTTTTCCTTACGGTGTTTCTCTTTTATTATTAAAGCTTCTGTCTTTGTCTTTTAGGTTCTTGCCTTTTTCCGATCAATCAGACCAATCCCTCCTCACTTTTAGCATCTTCTTCTTCCTTCTTCTCTCCTTTATATTTTCATATTAGAATTCAATCGATTCCTCTTTTGTTGTAATTTCAAAGATATAGAGAGAGATATGTATAATCAGTTGGCAATAGCTTCATCATCGTCGTCATCTTCTTCTTCTTCTTCGTACTACGAATCTTTGAAGATTTTGGAAGCTGATGTTCAACACGCTAATACTTTGTAAGTCTCTCTTTTTCTGGGTTTCTCCTAAAGTTTAAGACTTTTTTTTTTTTTTTTTCTGTTTTTATTTGTTTGATTAGTTGAGAGAGCTGTAAGAGTAAAGTTAGGTGAAATCTTTTGAAAAAACCCTAAGCTCAGAATTTTGTGTGTTGTATAATCTCTTCTCTTCTATATCAAAATTGGGTTTATTTTAGGAAACTTCGATGACTTTTTTTGAAATAGCTATGTTGGAAGATTTGTAGTTTTCACATTTGGGAACTTGTTGTGTTGGTTTAGTTTAAGCAAATTTACAAGCTTTTTTTTTTCTTTTTCTTTTGGGGATCAAGGTGCCTAAACTAGTTATTGCACATGTTGTGTTCGATGAATTGTGTCTGATGACAAACTTTGAGCTTATGTATTATTATCTCTTCAGGGCAGAAGCTATTCCAATGGGGAAGAACAATGTTCGGCTTCAGATGAAACTGGTTCATAGTAACTTTGCTTCTTTATTACTCATCTTGCTTCGGTGGATTGATCTTTCTTCCTCCTGTCTTATTCCTCGCTACTTAAACCTCTTCCATGTTCTTGTCTACAAGGTTGGTTCTTTAAACTCTTCTTTTTGATCTCATATTGACTTCTTTTATTAGGGCTTTTTAATGTTCTGAGTATAAGCTCTTGAAAGTTTTTCATTTTGTTGCCATCTTTTTGCTTGTATAGGTCCAGTCTGATGGACAACCTAAGCTTACCACGCATGGCAGGAAAGCAACTATTAGTGAGTTCTACGGTAAGCAAACCTTTAACCATTGATCACTTATGATCATGTTTTTGACTTAAGCTTTTGGTGGAGATGGCCGTTCCTTTTAAAAGGTTTCTCAGTTTCAGTTACTTAAAATAGATCAATTTGAGACATTCATATAGAATGCGGAATGTTTGTTTATATAATTAGTCTTTTTGTGTCGTCATCCTTGGGCCTAATAAGCTCTCGTCTTTTAAAAGGTTTCTCATTTACAGTTACTTAAAATAGATCAATTTTGAAACATTGAAGGCATATAGAATGGAATTGCTACTGAATGTTTGTTTCTATAATAAGTCTTTTGTGTCTTCATCCTTTGGACCTAATAATCCCTTGTCTTTTGAAGGTGTGATACTACCATCACTTCAGCTATTGCACAGCAACTTAGATGAGTTGCAATCCGCGGACATTGGGTTTGACCTTAAAAGACTCAGCAAGAAGATAACAAAAGAGGCTCGCAGTAGTCGATTCAGCAGTGCCGGGTTAGAGCGTGAAGAAGAATGCGGCATCTGTTTAGAAACTTGTACCAAGATGGTGTTGCCCAATTGCTGCCATTCTATGTGCATCAAATGCTACCGCAATTGGTACACACACACACTTTTAGTTTTAATACCTTTTTGACCCCATTGAAGGAACTTTCATTTACTAAATCTCTATTGATCCTCAAATCTGCAGGAACTTGAAGTCTCAGTCATGCCCGTTTTGTCGAGGCAGCATGAAGAGAGTGAACTCAGAGGACTTGTGGGTGCTTGCTAGTGATAACGACGTGGTGGATGCAAGGACGGTTTCAAGGGAAGATTTGTTCAGATTCTATCTCTACATCAATAGCCTTCCCAAGGATTACCCTGAAGCTCTCTTCTTGGTTTATTACGAGTACTCAAATCTGCTTTAGAGTCTGGACAAACAAACTTTGTACAGATTTTTAGAAATTAAATGTATTGTATAGAGTAAAACTGTGTTAAGGCTTTTGGATGATTTGATGCAAATGCCAAAAGCACTCAGCTTTTACATGCTTTGTTATTGTGAATTGTGACAAAAAAGCTTGAAAGCTTGAATGCAGAAGAGAATAAAGATCCTTTTTTGGGGAATCAACGAATCTATTTTCATCTTCTTCCTCTTAACCAAACGACAAGCTTGAAGCAACAATGATTCACAATAAACAAATGAAGAACCATCAATAAAACAGAACATAGCTTACAAATATATGCTCGTCTCCAAAGACTGACTATTAGTAAAGAAAGTGTAGAGAATTGTATCAGAGTATTTGATGATATAAAGAGATAGATTTAGTAGGCAGAGTAACTTAAAAATGGCATCGTTAGGTGATGCAGCAAGAGAGAGACAGAGAACATGAGGTTCTTTCTCAGTCGCCTCGTCTCCTCTTCCCATAGTCTGCATCTCTTGACCTGGACCTATGATCATCTTCTGCCATTCTTGATCTGCTTCGAGATTTCATACTAGATTGTCCTCTATCGAACTCATCAGAATCACGGTCTCTCTGCTGCTTATACTCACGGTGACTATCTTTCTCATCACGATGGCTCTTGTGTCTTCTATCACCACTGCTCTCAGACCACTCACGTTCCGTGGTGGCCCGTTCTTTATCTCGTGATGGCTTTTCTTCTTTCTCTTGGGTTTCATCTTCATACCCACCATATTCAGAACCACCCTCTTCACCACCACCTCCATTAGCCTCGCTCCACATAGCTGCTGCATGAACTCCATTCATCCCTGAGCTACCCATTGTTCCCATTCCCGTGCCAAAGAAGGCGGGATTGACATGAGGAGCAATCCCAACCATTCCCATTGCATTAACACCAGGATAAGAATGAGGCATCCCAGGGTAAGCAAGACCTGAATACCCTCCATAAGCACCACCCCGACCCATGAATGTTGGATCAAACCCACCAGCTCCCATCATACCCTGTGGATGCATCATACCACCAAACGCAGGACCAGCTAGTCCAGGCNCTCGCTCCACATAGCTGCTGCATGAACTCCATTCATCCCTGAGCTACCCATTGTTCCCATTCCCGTGCCAAAGAAGGCGGGATTGACATGAGGAGCAATCCCAACCATTCCCATTGCATTAACACCAGGATAAGAATGAGGCATCCCAGGGTAAGCAAGACCTGAATACCCTCCATAAGCACCACCCCGACCCATGAATGTTGGATCAAACCCACCAGCTCCCATCATACCCTGTGGATGCATCATACCACCAAATGCAGGACCAGCTAGTCCAGGCCCATACGGTCCAGCATTAGAACCACTAGTCATGTTGTTCACCCCTCTACCTCTCATTGCACCACCCCAGGGACCTCCACGGTTGCCCATTCCTTGGCCACCACGCGCAAATCCACCTCTCCCGTAATTTCTTCCACCATCTCCATTTTGCGTATTCATGTTGTTGTTGTTGTTGTTGTTATTACCTCTTCCCATTCCTTCATTCATAGGCCTTCTGTTTTGAATTTGGTTTTGTCCCTGGTTCCTCCCAGTGAAATTAGCTCCCATCTGCTTCAGTGTCTCAGGAGAAGCAAAGGCAACAACACATGCTTTACCGTTGAAAATATAACCATTCATTCCTTCTTTGCAAGCGGCTGCAGCAGCTGAATCATAAAACTCAACCTGACAATACCCTTTAGATTTGCCACTAACTCTCTCATCGAAAAACTTGATCTCTTTGACTCTTCCATACTGTGAAAGAATACTCTCAATCTCTGCATCCGTCGTCCACCAGTGTAACTCTCCAACAAAAAGCATGGTGTTTCCATTGTCCACAACAAATGACTGCGTAGGGCTTTTGTTCACCATTACATTCGGAATCACACTCATCTGGCTAACAGGAATCTGCTGAGCACCTTGAGGAACAGCACCATAAGAGTTATGCACAGGCAGCTCAGGCACATTCACAGCGTTACCTGAAAATCCATGGTTGTTTAACACAATAGATGTTGATCCTTGTTGAACGATTTTGTTGTTGGATTGCATATCAATATTCAACCCTTTAGCTCCAAAAGAAGATGCTTGTGGATAAACATCAGACCTTGTGTCTGGTCCACTGATTATTCCATTATGCCCTCCATCATTTCGATACTTCCCTTCAACAGTACCTCCTCCAGATAAAATCCCCATTCTCGGTTCAGCAGCAACACTAGTAGTATTCTGAGCTTGAAGACTTGCATTACCTGTACCACCGACTTGAGCTGGTGGTGGTTGAGGCGGATTATGAGCTTGGTAGAAACTCTCACCAACATTAACATCGCTATACAGATCATCGTACTCATCATCGTCTCCCATAAGTTCTTCATCCGCTAGAGCAGGTATAGTTCCGCTTCCTTGATGTAATATCTTCTGGTTACCTCCATAGTCAACGTTGTCTTCAGTCATTGGATTTAATACAAACTGGCCAGAAAATACAAGAAGATTAACAAACTTAAACAATACATCCTTTCCACATAAATTACAAATAAACATCATCCTACTAAATAGCACCCCCCCTTGCTTGCTTTGTTTACATGAAGAACTTAATAAAAAAAAATACATGCTTTCACAGAAATTACAACTCTGCCAATTCAATTCGGCTGAGAGGCTCTTTACAAAGCAATTGATGAACATCAAAGTAGATTTGTGTCTGTGTACAATTACGTCTAAGTCCGAATTAAAAGAAACAAAAAAAAAAAACAGAAACTTTAGCTTACAGATCTGAAATTTGGGATCTAGCTCAATTTGGATGTTACAAGATTTCATATATAGAAGAGATCAAGTGTTACATACATAGAGTGACTTACAATGAAGGGGATACACAAATTTTAACCCTTTCGGAAAATTTATAAATCTAAAAATAACAATTAGGGTTCTTACAAAAATCGAAAAAGGAGATAAACAGATCTACGAAGAGAGTTACAGTTCAACGAGATAGTAAGAACATGGATTAAGCCATAGAAAGCCTCGAAATCGAATTGCCCTCGTGAAATCGAGGATCGAAAGGTAAAGAAGAAGAAAAAAAGAACCTACGCTTGCTTACTTTGGACTCCTTGTTGCTTCGTCTACGGAAGTTGAGATTGCGAAGAGCTCCGGAATTGTATTACCGTCAAGAAACAGAGCTTAAACGAAAGAGATCGGAGGAGGAAGAGTCGCCCTTCGTGTTCTGTCTTTCTTATCCGATAGAAGAAGAAGAAGAAGATGAAACAAATGAGAAGAAGAAAACCTTCACCGTGAATTGTCAACAGTATGTCGTAACAAACTTTTAATTTTACATGTGTTTTTTTTTATAGGTTGGTTAATAAATGTGTAATGATGTAATATGTTAAAAAGTAGTACTAGTATTTAAAAACTAAAATAGATTTTCTTTGAGTGTTAATTTCAAAAAAAAAAAGTGATTTTAATGTTTAATTTTGGATATTTTCCATATGAAAAATGATTTGTTTGTCAAATAATACACACAATAAAAAGGATAAAAATCTTAATTATCTTTTTTTTTGTTGTCAACAAAATTTGTTCACATTAACAGAACAAAGAAAAAACAGAACCGACTTCCAAATACTTTCTTCTTTTATTTGTCTGAAAAATATTGACTTCTAGCTTACACTGTGTGTACGTACGAACACATGAATCCTAAAGTAACTGAAAAGATGGAATATTTCAGACAACCAAAAACATTCACAAAGGATCTGCTGCTTTCAATACATTCCCTTGAACACCGGATTTGTACGGCATATGCTTGCTCCATATTCCTCATACTCCTCTTTCGTTCTGCAACTCTGCAACAACAACACCCAAACAAAACAAAGTAAAACAGAATGTTTCAAATCGTTCATGCCCTGAGTTTTTTTCCTTTTTCTTGAATCTAGCGGGTCTCTAAACCTGTGGTTTCTACTCTTTTAACCAATTTCAATTCAACAATAACGGCAACAAAACAGCTCGTTTCTGGAATTTTAAATCGGAAGAAGCTGTTTACATACCGCGAAGAACTCTGGAGTTGATGAAAGCACTGAACCTCCAAACCAAACTGCAAACCTCTGGACAGGATGGCTCACCACATTAACCTCCACGGGTTGAGACTGCGGTTATAAAATGTAAACTGGTTTTAATATCAGTGAAATCTATTTTCCGGAACATCTTACAAAAGAAACTTTACCGTAAGTTCACCACCAGTACGAGCATTGTTGGCAAGAACACGAGCATCAACAATCTTCTTAAGATCCCTTTGTAACCTTCTTCCGAAATCTTTGAACATGGTTGAGCCTCCGGACAACACTATATTCTGAAAATGATTTCACAAATTCATCAGTACTGCAGATTGGAAATTATCTTAAAACTCTGACCAGTCTTGTGTTTCAGACCTTATATAGAGCTCTTCGTGTGTCAATTGGTGCAGACTGAATACATTTGTCTATAACAGCTGGTAACGCAGTTGTGAAGTCATTGCTGTATATCTCTGGATTAAAGAATACCTGTAACACAATATCACAACATTACTCATGAGTAGTATAGCATAGCAAAAGCGTAACAGAAATTATGTTCCACTGATTCCAATTTCTTTCATGGTTCGTTCATACAGAGGACATCAGCTTCCAATCGGTCCAGTGGAGAAGGCTGAACACTAACTAGATAAGATTCAGTTCTAGTCAACTTCCTTTTAGCATAATCTGACAGAGTAATTACCTAATTTTAGTTTCTGAGAGAACATAACTTATATCAGCACAGTTCAATAATCAGAACAAAGTGCTGAAAATATCTGATATATAACAAATTATGCACAGCTCACTGACATACAACAAACTCATCTTACTGAGAATTTCTTAAATTCTAGTGCACCAATAACGGATTTCGGACGCTGATTCTGGCCATGTTATCAACTTACAATGTTTTATAACAGAGAAATGGTAACAAACCTCGGGTCCAAGGAATCGTTCATATCCCACATCACAAGTGTATGGTGCACCAGTCTTTGGCTTAACACCTTTCCATTGTTTGATATACTTTGCTGGTTCTTTGTCATGTTTATTAAACTCCTGCAACCAAATGAATGTTCAGAGATCTTTATCATTTTTCCTGCCTGAATTCAGTGTCAAACAATTTTTCAGCATACAGGCCAGTAATTAATTATTAAAAAGAGTATATAAAATCTGACTTAAACATACACCACTAAGCATTACCTTTACAATGTCTGAGCAAGTGTAGCAGTACATTTCCTTCACTTTACGGGCTACATTGAATGAATCTTCTGGCGGTATATTCTCACCTCTTTCCTACAGTAAACATTAAAATGCGAAGTTCCATGAACGTTAAACATTTACTTAAAACCAATAAACAGCCTCTCCAAGTATATGACCACAACATCTAACACAAAAAAAAGAAAGATGACGAGCTATCATACATCACATAACTTGTTTTGTACTCATATAACCACTTATGTACCTTTGAGTACTTCAAAATTACAGAGAAAGATTGAAAATCAGCTACAAAAGAAGACCAAGACTATATTAAGATATGAGTGCATACCCGCATGAGTTGCTGAATAAATAGGGTGACATCTTTGCCAGCAATTGGAATTGACTTGATACAGCTTCCGATAACATAACCTTCTGCAACAGGTACAACATGAGTTGCCCCATCACCAACATCTACTACAACCCCTGTCATCTCACACTAAGAAGAACTGTAAGTCAAATTAAGAGGCGAGCATAACAAGAGAGAATAAAATACAAGAGAACATGTTTGATATTTGCTTAATCCCGTAAAGCTAAGAAATTGCCTAAATATTAGAGGAGTTACACCAACAGACTTTTGTAACTCAACCGATATAGAGTATAATACATATCATCTTATCACAGCAAACAACTTAAATTCAGGGAGAAAAAGAAAGGTGCGACATACCTTTGATGTAGTGTACCCAGCAGCAAGAGCAAGAACTGAATTAACAGCAATGTAAAGTCCAGGAACATTAAAAGTCTCAAACAAAATCTCTCCAGTGTATTCTCTACTTTCAGGAGGAGTAAGAGGACTCTCAGTAAGAAGAAAATAATGATCCTCTGGATCACATCTCAAATAATTGAAAATACACTGCTGCCAATATCTTTCCATAGCATCCCAATCCTCAACTTGACCATGCTCAATAGGATAATGAAGGTTATGAGTACTACTAGACCGCGATTTCGCAAGGGCTTCATCTCCGATATAGAAATCAAGATCCGCAGCAACACCAGCGTTGTGCTGTGTTTGCCAAGTTGCCTTTGAAGAACTCTTTGATTGATTCAAAAAAGACTCGTTAACTGCAACTACTGTTGGTAGAATGAAACATGGCTCTACATTACCAGCAAATCCCATTTTAGTATACCTGCAACATACACACACACACACACACACACACAGACAAATGAATCTAGGAAAGAGAAGAAGATCTGGATGCAGCATTTCATCAAACACGTTAAGCGCATAAAACCACCAATCACACGTACCCAGTTCCATTATCGATGACAACAGCAGGTCGAGAAGTCGGATCCATTAGATAGAAAGGACGCCGTCGATCTCTAAACCAGCTATCACTAGACGGTGAAGGATCTGTGTGTGTGACCAGGGATCCAATTAAAGATCGATTAGGGATCGCTACCCTTAAAAAAAAACAATATAAACCCTAGGATTTTTTATTTTCCCGATCGAACCTAAGCTTGCTTGCTTCTGGCTCCTTCCGTCAACGGAAGTTGAGTTTCCGACAAGCTTAACACGTAATATTGTCACTCTCGTAGGCAGGGCAATGTAAGTATGGGGGAGAGAAGAATAAAAAATTTGATTTTTTTCCCGGAAAATAAGAGAGAATCTTTGTGAAATTCAGGGGAACCTCAGGATCATTGAAAAAGTCGCCGTCGTCGATTTGTACTTCAATTATTATAATCGTCTTGAGATTTTTTTTCAGATAGATAAAAACAAAAATGGTCCACTGTTTAAATTTTTTTGGTTTAACTGAACCAAACCGACTAAATAACCAAATTTGATCCAAAAACCAAACAAGTTTCAATAAAATTTAACCATGCTGGTGACAAATTACGCTAGAAATTGAAATTGATACATGTATATATGTAAGCGAACTATATATATGTAGTTTGGATCCAAATAAGTTATAAACATAGATGAAAGTAAATCTGGACTAATTTTGTTTCATTACAAATTTTGGTTGGTTTACTCATAGGTGAATTCATTGGGAACTTGAAAAATATGAGAGGTAATGGTAATACTAATACACATATGTTATCGATATAAAATAAAAGTGCCATTAATCCTATTGGTTTATAGGGATGTGTAGTCAAAGAAAAGACGAAAACAAACTTAGATCTCAAGTGATAACGACGTTTGAACGACCGGCAAAACCCATGAGAACTTGAGATTGAAAGTGTTGTTGTTGTTTGCCAAAAAAAAAAAAAAAGTGTTGTTGTTAATCTCACTTCAAGATCTTAAAAAAAATGGTTCCTCGTCATCAGAAAACACATGTGGTTACACTCCAACATCCGGAAACTCTGATTAGTTAGGTATAGGCTTACATTTTTTTTTGGTGAATGAGGGGGGCAAAGTCCCCAACTTTATTAGAAAGGAAAAGTACTGTTATAGAGTGATCCAATTTAACCGGTTAGCTTGATGTCGACTTAATTAGCTGGTTAAATGATGGTTCGTTATTCTTTGGCATCGGTTTTGGAAGTCCAAGAAAGAAAAAGTTTTAGTGTCGAAGAAATCGGAATTGCAGAAAGATTAGGACTTATCTTTTTGTGTTGATATATATACACCTTCTTACTCTCTCCTATCGTATCTCGATTTATCTCTATCTTCTAATCTCTCAGAAGTTATGTTCTTGAGCTTGAGAGAAACACTTGAATCATTATAGTGAATTGTTGGGTTGAATCCAGCTCCAGACGTAGATTCATCACATCGGTGAATCGAACTGGGTAAACAATTCCTTGTGTCCTTGCATTCTTATTTCTGTTTAGACTTTTCTTTGATTCTGAGATTGTGAGTTGGTTGAGCTAATTTGTGTTGAGTTCTTGAGTGGTTATCACCATTAAAACTTAACAGATTGGTATCAAAGCAAAGGTTCTATTGGTGATGGCGAGCGACGCGAACACGAACTCGAATACGAAGGCCTCGTTCCAAGTCTTTAACGAGAATTCAGATTTCTCGTTATGGAAGATTAGGATGCAAGCTCATCTGGGTTTAGCTGGGCTAAAAGGAATCACAAAAGACTTCTCTCTGACGAAGACGGTTTCACTTACTAAAAGTGAAGGAACGAAAGTTGTAGAAGGTGAAGAAGGTACAAAATCTTCTCTAACAAAGGAAGTTTCTGATCCTGACAAAGTTATGAAGTCAGAACAGGCTATGAATCTTATAATTGCTCATGTTGGTGATGCTGTTCTGAGGAAAATTAATCATTGTACCAGTGTTGCAGAGATGTGGGAGACCTTGAACAAGTTGTACATGGAGACGTCCTTACCAAATCGGATCTATGTGCAACTTAAGTTTTATTCATTCAGGATGAGTGAATCTAAGACCATTAATGAGAATGTGAATGATTTCTTGAAGATTGTTGCTGAGCTAGGTAGTCTGGAGATTTCTGTAGCAGAGGAAGTACAGTCAATTATGTTCTTGAATGGTCTACCTGGTAGCTATACTCAGCTGAAACATACCTTAAAGTATGGAAATGAAAGAGGAAGACCAATTATCAGGAATAATCAGCAAGGCGGACAAGGCAGGGGAAGAAGCAGGTCTAATTCTAAAACAAGACTTACCTGCTGGTTCTGCAAGAAGGAAGGTCACTTGAAAAAGGACTGTTTTGCTAGAAAGAAGAAGATAGAGAGTGAAAATCAGGGTGAAGCTGGTGTCATCACAGAGAAACTAGTGTTTTCTGAAGCATTAAGTGTCAATGATCAGATGGTTAAAGATATGTGGGTGCTTGATTCTGAGTGCACGTCTCACATGACGACCATAAGGGACTGGTTCTGCAGTTTTCAAGAAGGAGAATCAACAACAATCCTTCTTGGTGATGATCATTCAGTGGAATCACAGGGGCAAGGTTCCATTAGAGTTAACACTCATGGAGGATCGATTAAAGTTCTAAATAATTTCAAGTATGTGCCCAATCTGAGAAGGAATCTCATCTACACAGGAACTTTAGATAAGTTGGGATATCAACATGAAGGTGGAGCTGGCAAGGTTAGGTATTTCAAGGATAATACTACTGCATTGTGTGGAAATCTGGTGAATGGATTATACATTCTTGATGGTGAAATAGTTATGTCTGAGAATTACAATATAGTAGAGACAAAGCAGATAACAGCTTTGTGGCATAGCCGTTTGGGACACATGAGCATTAACAATATGAAGGTGCTAGCTGGAAAGGGTTTACTGAATAATAAGGCTGAGTTTCAATGTGGCAAGGCATGGAACAACCGAAGCATTGAGCTATGTTCATGCGGATTTATGGGGATCATCAAACGTGTCTCCATCTACGTCTAGTAAACAATATTTCCTTTCTATCATAGATGACAAGACTAGGAAAGTATGAATATATTTTCTTAGGACTAAGGATGAAACTTTCGGGAAGTTTTGTGAATGGAAAGAGCTAGTAGAGAATTAGGTTGATAAGAAAGTTAAGTGTTTGAGGACAGATAATGGTTTAGAGTTTTGTAATACAAGGTTTGATTCTTATTGCAAAACTCACGGGATAGAAAGGTATAGGACATGTACTTATACACCACAACAAAATGGTGTAGCAGAAAGGATGAATATGACCATTATGGAGAAGGTTAGATGCTTGTTGAATGAGTCTGGTCTAGATGAAATTTTCTGGGCTGAAGCAGCGGCTACAACTGTGTATATCATCAATAGATCTCCATCCTCGGCTATTGATCACAATATCCCAGAAGAACTATGGTTGAACAGAAAACCGGGTTACAAACACTTAAGAAAATTTGGATCGATAGCATACGTTCATCATGATCAAGGAAAACTGAAGCCAAGAGCTTTAAAAGGCGTTTTCTTAGGTTATCCTACATGCACCAAGGGTTACAAGATTTGGCTGTTGGATGAAGAAAAGTGTGTGATTAGTAGGAACATGGTGTTTCAAGAGGAAATAGTGTTCAAAGATTTCAAGGGAAAATCAGATGACAAAGCTCAAGAAGTTACAAAAGCTTCAACTACAAATTCTGATGTTGTTACAGAATTGATCCAAGAACAAGGAAGTTCTAAGCAAGGTGGAGTTATCTCTGAACCTGAAGTTGTAAGAGAAGAATCTGATGAATAATGTGGTGAAGAAACTGAGAAAGATCAGTCACCAGAAAGAAGTGGGTTGACAAACTATCAATTAGCGAGAGACAGACCTCGCAGGCAGATAGTGGCTCCGGTCAAACTGAAGGATTATACTCAATTTGCTTTTGCATTGATGGCATATGAGGTTTTGAATGCTGAAGAAGAACCTCAGTGTCTCCATGATGCTCAAAAGGATAAAGACTGGATTATGTGGAATGGTGCTATGGGAGAAGAGATGAATTCATTACTCAAGAATGGAACCTGGATTTTAGTAGATAGATCCACAGACAAGAAGGTAATAGGGTGTAGGTGGATATACAAGCTGAAGCCTGGAATACCTGGTGTTGAATCCAAAAGACACAAAGCTAGACTTGTTGCAAGAGGATTCCCACAAAGAGAAGGAATAGACTACCAAGAGATCTTTGCTCCTGTGGTGAAGCATGTTTCAATCAGGATACTAATGTCAGTGGTGGTTATCAAGATCTGGAGTTAGAACAAATGGATGTTAAAACAGCTTTCTTACATGAATATTTGGAGGAAGAGTTGTACATGGAGCAACCACAGGGTTTTGAATCAACTGATGGAAAAGACAAGGTTTGTCTACTTAAGAAATCTTTCTATGGCTTAAAGCAGGCTCCACGTCAATGGAACAAAAGATTTGACAGGTTTATGACGGAAGAGAAGTTTATAAGGAGTGAATATGATCAATGCGTATATGTGAAGATGATCAATGAAAATGTTTTCGTTTATCTTATATTATATGTGGATGATATGTTGATTGCAGCAAAGAACATGTCAGAGATTAACAAATTAAAACAAAGACTTAGTGAAGAGTTTGAGATGAAAAACATGGGAGCTGCTAGTAAGATTCTTGGAATAGAAATCACAAGAGACAGAGATCAAGGAGTTTTGTGTTTGTCTCAGTCGGGATATTTGAAGAAGGTTTTGAAAAGGTTCAATATGAGTGATTGCAGGGCTGCAGATACTCCTATTGGAACACACTTCAAGTTGTCTGCAGTTCGGAATGATACAGAGTGTATTGGCATAGAGAAGACCCCATACTCGAGTGTTGTTGGGAGTGTAATGTACTCAATGATTAGTACACGACCTGATCTTGCCTATGCCTGGAGCAGTGCATTGGGAAGCTGTTAAATGGCTATTGATATACATTAAGGGTTCTCAAGATTTAAGTTTGGTATACACTAAAGAGAAGAATTTTAGTGTGATTGGATACTGCGATTCAGATCATGGAGGGGATTTGGATAGAAAACGATCAACTAGTGGATATGTTTTCACGGTAGGTGGGAATATAGTGAGTTGGAAATCGAGTTTACAACAAATTGTGGCATAATCATCTACTGAAGCAGAGTATATGGCTTTGACTGAAGCAGTGAAGGAAGAAGCTATATGGATCAAAAATCTGTTGGAGGATCTTGGTTTGAAGCAGGAAAAGGCACAAGTTTGGTGTGATTCTCAGTCTGCAATTTGCTTGTCCAAGAACAGTATTTATCACGAGAGGACCAAGCATATGGCAATCAAGAGATCTTTTCTCAGTGACGTTATTGAGAAAGGTGAAATAGAAGTGTCCAAGATTCACACTTTAGTGAATCCTGCGGATATGCTAACAAAAGGTATCCCCATTAACAAGTTAATTCAGCTTTGGATGTTCTGAAGCTGATCAAATGGGAGTAAGTGTTAAAGCTTACAATGATGGAGGTTAAACCCAAGTATGGCAGTTCACTATGAAGGAGAAGAATTGTATCAAGGTGGAGAATGTTATGGTGTGATCCAATTTAACCGGTTAGCTTGATGTCGACTTGGTTAGCTGGTTAAATGATGGTTCGTTATTCTTTGGCATCGGTTTTGGAAGTCCAAGAAAGAAAAGGTTTTAGTGTCGAAGAAATCAGAATTGCAGAAAGATTAGGACTTATCTTTTTGTGTTGATATATATACACCTTCTTACTCTCTCCTATCGTATCTCGATTTATCTCTATCTTGTAATCTCTCAGAAGTTCTGTTCTTGAGCTTGAGAGAAACACTTGAATCATTATAGTGAATTGCTGGGTTGAATCCAGCTCCAGACGTAGATTCATCACATCGGTGAATCGAACTGGGTAAACAATTCCTTGTGTCCTTGCATTCTTATTTCTGTTTAGACTTTTCTTTGATTCTGAGATTGTGAGTTGGTTGAGCTAATTTGTGTTGAGTTCTTGAGTGGTTATCGCCATTAAAACTTAACAAGTACAAATTACACCCTGATTAGTCTCGGCCATGTATGACCATCAACATCCTCATTCAACAAAGTAGCAACAAACTGTAGAACTAAAGGAAAATCATGAAAACCAAGCGATAAAGTAAGCGCATAGTTGGCTAACCCGTCAGCCAAACGGTTAGTCTTCCTATACACATGATGAAAACGGACTATCCAGTCCCTTGTGAGAAAGCTATGGCACATACGTACCAGGAACGACAGAGGATGAGACTCATCTATTCCTGTCGATAAAAATTTGACCACCACTTCCGAGTCCACCTCCACCTCCAAACACGTGACGCGCTTTTCCCAGGCCGTGTACAAGCCATAGTATACCCCTCATAGTTCTGCCAACTGCGCTGTACAGCACCCGATGCTAACTGCGAACCCGCCCGCAGCATTCCGTAACACACCGCCTGCAACTGCATAGCCCGAATTACCCTTAGAGGCTCCATCTGTATTCAATTTATACCAACCTTGCTCTGGAACCACCCAACCAACTTGTAGCTCAAAGCCCCGTCCTTGCATCCTCGAAGCAAAATTACGTGAGTTTGCCAAAGTAACTTCCACATCAAGGTCCTTAATGAATTGAACCTGATCTCGACACGTCATATTATCCCCAAACACATCACAACACCGTCATTTCCAGCTCCACCATACGACAATGGCAAAGGGCGTGGACCAATCCCCTTCCTTGGTCGCAATTCCATGTTTCAGATTCTCCGCCACCCATTCAAACAAAGAGGTAGTGAAAAAACCCCGTTGTTTGCTAGGCGGGATAATACGTGCCCAAAGTCCCACCATTGTTGGACAGTTTCGAAGTACATGAATGATTGTTTCTATCCCCCCACAACAAACTGCGCACACATCCAAATCACTTAAGTACGCTCTGCATTTGTCACTTACATTGTGGTTACACTCATACACACTCCAAAAAAAGTTAATGAAAATAGATTTTGTGGATTTCGTTAAAAATTAATAAAACACACTCAAAATCTAAATTTCCTAAATTTGGAAACCACTTTTATTACGGTATGAAAAATCAAAAAGATTTATATGGTATGAAAAAAACTCTTCTATAAAATAATTTCAATCAATTAAAAAAAAAACTCATTAATGATCTCTATATGATTTTTTTTATCCATACATTATAGAATCGTTAGCAACCTTTCTAAATCAATTAAATGCCTGTAGAAAAATCAGAATTATTTTTATTGTACTTAAGATAAACCCCGCATACAGAGAGAGATACAGTTCTCTATATTCATCTAAAAAAAATTATATCAGATATTTTTCACAACACTTAAATAATACTTTTTTTTTCCTTTTGTCCAATTTTCATCTCCTATAAAATACATCACTGAATATTCATTCATTAGTACGAATATTTTGGTAACTGAGACCAACCAACATATTAAAAGAAAAGAAAAAAACACAGTACCATTTGGTAATTTATTATTTTGTTGCTGTTTCAAATAGTAATTTTTTGATGCATAGATAATCTATCCTCTTAACTAGGATTGGTCCAAAGATAACAACACCAATTATGTTGACTCAGAGCATTAATAGTAATTTAATAATAATTTTAATTTTTTTTTTAATTTCATATGATTTTTAAACGAGTCAGAGAGATGCTCCCTCTTCTCTCTTCTACTTTGCACTCTCTGCAAAACACTCTGCACAAACACAAAAATATTTACTGACCACAGCCTTAAATTGGATCTGTGAGCCCCCTCCCCCCTCCCTCTCTGACAACCTCCGTTATACCTCTCTCTCTCTTCGTCGTCTTCACCTTCTTCATTGCTCTCTCTCTCTCTCTTTTCTCGTTGGAAACTCTTTAGATTGATTCATCGATCCGCATCACCGGATCTCGATTCTTCAACTGTAGAGCTCGATCTCTGATTTTTTTGTTTTTTTTTTTTTGGTTGAGATCAATGTTGTTTTTGATTTGATTATTGTGAGACTATGAATCCTCTTTGCTGCATTGCTCCGGTTTCGATTGATGACCGGACTAACCCTGTGGTTGCCAAATCATCCGCGAATCATCATCAGTCGTCTCAGTTAGGGTTTGAATCGACGAAATCGGGTACAAACCATGCTTCTAAGCCGTCGTTTTCGACTCAGGCTTCTTGGATCAGCCAAGATCAGCTTGAGAGACTCTCTTCTGAAACAGCAGACGACGAGGCCAAAGATGCTTCTTCTTCTACTTCTAAAGGAGGTTTCTTTTTTGGGAATGGCGTCGGTGTTGGAGCTGGAGTCGCTGGGATTATGTATAAGTGGGTTAACTATGGGAAAGGGTGGAGAGCTAGATGGTTTGAGTTAGAGGATGGTGTTTTGTCTTATTATAAGATCCATGGACCTGATAAGATTGTCATGAATCCTTCTAGAGAGAAAGGTGTTAGGGTGATCGGTGAGGAATCTGTTAGGTACATTAGGAAAGCTAGCTGTGGCAGTGGCAGTAGCAACAAGCTTGGATCTTCTTCTTCTGCTGCTGCTTCAAGGCCTTGTAAACCATTTGGAGAAGTACATTTGAAGGTCTTATATAACCCCACCATACCTTTCTTCAGTTTTTATTACTCTGCATTATCTTAAACTGGCAGTTGAGTTTTGTAGTGCTTTTTTTTTTGTAGGTTTCTTCAATTCGTGCAAGCAAGTCTGATGATAAAAGGCTTGCTATATTTACTGGTACTAAGACTCTTCATTTACGATGTGTATCGAGAGATAATAGAGCAGCTTGGGTAGAAGCTTTACAGGTTGCCAAGGATCTTTTTCCTAGAGTTCCCAGTGGTGACATCCTACCTTCGGAAGATGCGGTTGTTTCTACCGAGAAGTTGCGTGAAAAGTTACTGCAGGAAGGTATTGGTGAGGCAATAGTAAAAGATTGTGAAGCCATTATGCTTTCAGAAGTTTCTGTGTTGCAGAACCGGTTGAAGGTTCTCTCACATAAACACATTATACTACTGGATACACTCAGACAGTTAGAGGTATGTTTTCGTTCTTCCCTATGCACACATTTTTACATGGACCTATTTATCTCGAACTTGTACAATTCTTTGGATGAGAGTCTGGTTTAATTTAATCATATCACTGCAATTTCACATTGTGATCATATTACACTACCAGCCTCTTGTTTGTCGTCTGCTTCACTTGGTATATAGATTTTCAGCTTCAGGTAAAATAATTGATTTCGTTTTTTTTTTATAATCATTTTGCAGACTGAGAAAATAGAGCTAGAAACTACGGTTGTTGATGAAACAAAAGAGCATGACTCTTGCTGTGGACAGGGAAGACGATATAGTGGTTAGTTACATTATATCATTTGTGCAACTGAATGTTTTAATTTATATATTGAACGATCAGAATTCTCAGTGATGTTAAGTTCTTCCTTGACTCAGTTGAGACAGATTTTAAGTTCTAACATAATTGTTGTCCAACAGATTTCTATTCAGTCATGTCAGAGGTATCTGCTAGCGATTCTGAGGCAGACAATGAAAGTCAGGATGGAGCAGATGTTGAATCTGATGAAGATGATGTACCTTTCTTTGATACAAATGATATCCTATCAGCCGACGCACTGAGAAGTGCTTCTTATCGTAGCAGAGAAGCTGAAGGAAATGGATCTATCTACGATAAAGACCCCTTCTTTTCTGATCGCTTGCAAGTTCCAGTTAGGATTCCTCAGTATCCATATGTCAGAAGAAGGGATAACTTACCGGAGCCAAAAGAGAAGGAAAAGCCAGTTGGATTATGGTCAATCATCAAAGAGAACATTGGCAAAGACTTGTCTGGAGTTTGTCTACCCGTATATTTTAATGAACCACTCTCTTCTCTGCAAAAGTGCTTCGAGGATTTGGAGTACTCATACTTGATAGACAGAGCACTTGAGTGGGGGAAGCAGGTCAGGTCAATTAGCCTATTTCAAAATGCACATAACACTATATTGCGGGGCTAACAGTCTTTACTTATTTCAGGGTAATGAGTTGATGAGGCTTCTAAACATTGCAGCGTTTGCTGTATCTGGCTATGCATCCACGGAAGGCAGGCAATGCAAACCTTTTAATCCTCTACTTGGTGAGACCTATGAAGCTGATTATCCAGATAAAGGACTTCGTTTCTTCTCTGAGAAGGCAAGTCAACGCATTTGCCTCTTTTTACTACAAGAGTTGTATTGGGATATCATGCATGAAATGTAAAAATAACGTTACATTAGATTATCTTTCTAATCTATTGAACATATATAATTCTCTTGTTCAGGTGAGTCATCATCCTATGATTGTCGCTTGCCATTGTGAGGGACAAGGTTGGAATTTCTGGGGAGACTCAAATATCAAAGGAAAATTTTGGGGGCGGTCAATCCAGCTTGACCCAGTGGGTGTCTTGACATTAAGATTTGATGATGGTGAGATATATCAATGGAGCAAGGTTACGACTTCCATATACAACATCATCCTTGGTAAACTTTACTGCGATCATTATGGAACCATGCGGATCAAAGGCGGTGGCAATTATTCCTGCCGGTTGAAGTTCAAGGAGCAGTCAGTCATAGATCGAAACCCTCGTCAGGTAGTAGAATAGAATGGTTTTTTATTTTCTCTTTCTGCCGTATGAAACCGGCCTTTAATGGAATTTAGTAATGCAGGTTCATGGGTTTGTGCAAGACAACAGAACTGGGGAGAAAGTAGCTATACTGATAGGCAAATGGGATGAAGCAATGTACTATGTATTGGGAGATCCGACAACAAAACCAAAGGGATATGACCCAATGACAGAAGCAGTGTTACTGTGGGAAAGAGACAAATCTCCAACAAAAACAAGATACAATCTCTCCCCTTTTGCAATCTCTCTCAATGAGATAACTCCTGGGATGATAGACAAGTTGCCTCCAACAGATTCAAGACTGAGACCAGACCAAAGACACTTAGAAAACGGTGAATATGAGTCAGCAAATGCCGAGAAACTGAGACTTGAACAGTTACAGAGACAGGTACAAAATTTATAGGAAAATTTGTTAATCTTGAATACATTACATAATTGTGCATGAGCATGGTAAGTAGCATAGGACTGAATGTAGAAGAGTGTACCGTTTGTGTGTTGCAGGCAAGGAGGCTGCAGGAGAAAGGATGGAAGCCAAGATGGTTTGAAAAGGATGAAGAAGGGAATTATCGGTATCTAGGAGGTTACTGGGAAGCAAGAGAGAAGAAAGAATGGGATAGAATCACTGACATTTTCAAGAAGCAGCAACAGCGCAACACGCTGTCATCTTCATCTACCTTTCTTTAATCATCATTCCTCCCATGTCTTTTATTTTATTTTTGTTTTGATAATTTAATACATATGAAAGATCTTCACCATTCCCTCATTGTGCTTCTGTGAAAATTTGGCCGGAACCTTTGTTGGTGTGTGTCTGTAGATGTGAAAGAGACTTTTTATTGGAAATGAATGAATTTTTCCTTCAGAATTCCGATTTTCATGTTTGGAAAACGGATAATTTGAATAACAGTGGTAAAAACCAAGAAGTAACCAATCAAGTCATGGTAAAAAAGGAACAAAAATAGGAATGTATGAAACAGTTACTTCCACTGTATATAAAGCGTACGGTGACAGGAGACGACAGCGGTTTATGGCGAGACCTTAAGATCAAAACTGCAGACATAGGACATAACATAATTTATGCAACAACAAAAAGAACCAAACAAAACTGTGATCAGTATTGAGACAGAAGAATCAAGAGTTTTGGTACATTTGATCACTTCCAAGCTTTCCTTCCTCTAAACTGGCTTCCACTGAGGCTATTCTTCATCTTCTTGGTTCGCTTTGATTTCCCAGCCTTTGATCTTATTGCAGCAAGAGGCATATTCTTCCTGTGTTCCTTCTGTTTATTGCTTGATCCTCCAGTCTTCTTCTGTTTGATGGCAGCCCTGGCTTGGTATTTCCCTCGGTCCTCCCTTCCAGCTTTAACTAGTTCCAGTCTTTGCTCTTTTGTTAGCTTATGCCTTATGTGAGCCTGTTGAAAGAGTTAAAAATCAGTTAGCATCAAATATCTCACCCGAGTATGCCAAACATTTTTTGTGACTAAAATGGAGCCTCTTATCAGCAACAACTTACTTCAAGCTTGGCTGGATCAACTCGCTTCTTACTTAGCTGATCCGAGTCCGGAACCTTGAATCCTTTTCGAGCCAATGCAATTTTTGCTTCCTTCTTTGCCTGTATGCGACATACAACATCAGTAACAACATTTGGTATGTACCAGAATGTAGAACATACAAAAAGAGAACATACAAAAAGGGAAAGGGTTCTAATATCTTTGAGCATATATACCTGAAGTTCTTTGATTTTTCGGAAGTCTTCATTCGAAAGTATGCCATCACTTTCATCAAAAGATGGTTTCTCGTTCTTTGCTTCTGCGAATCTCTTGAGTGCTCGTAGGCTTGTATCAGCAGAAAGAAGATTCGCATCAAAATCAACAATCTTCCTCTTCGTCCCCTTTGCTTTCTCTTCGTTTCCACTATCTTCTCCAGAAGAATCAGAAGCGTCTCCATCGTCGTCTTCACTTTCCATCTCCTCATTTTCCGAATCAGTCTCAGCTCCATCACTATCATTCATCTCTTCGTCTTCATCACCTCCTATTGAGGTATCAATATCACTATCATCTTCTTCAGCTTCGTCCTCGCTTCCACAATCTTCAGGTATCAGCTCCTGCTCAACATCATCGCCGCTTAGCAACTCCGTGTCACCATCATCATCTTGATCATCGTCAGAGCCACTCTCATGATCACTTTCTTGCAATAATTCAACATTGGGAACATTGCTGAAGACATTAGCCTCTCCATATTGTTTAGGTTTGACAACAGTAGCTCCAGGACGGCCACGATCTTTTTTAACCAGAAGCGAAGGATTGATCTGAAATTACAGAACGCAATTCTCAATTAACCGGATACACCTATAATTTTGTTCAAACCAGCAAATTAAATGCTTGTGCTACCTCTCTGAACAATGCTATGAGGGAACGAGCTGCTGCTGAGATGGCTTTTTCATGGGACTTTTTATACAGAGCAAGATCTTGCAGCAATTCTTCCGTCATCAACTGAAGATCAAGAGGAAAACAAAGAAAAGCAAAAACACAGTTCAGACTTCAGACGAAACAGGTTTGATGCTTGATAACTACATTTATATTGGACCAAGAAACAGAGCCAAGAACTAGTTACATCGTGAATCCTCAGGCACATTTCTCGTACCACATTGAGTCCAACAGCAATAGCCTGGTTAAAAAAAGTGAAACAATGAATTGGAAAGGAAAAATTTCAATGATAAAGTAAGATTTCTAGTTATATTCCTTGATGTGAGAAAGCTTGAAATCGCACCTCAGGACGTGAACGATCGTGTACAAACTGATTCACTATTTGCTTGAACAGTGGCTCCACGGCATTAGAAGGAACCTGCTCGAAATAATATAATTAGAAGAAGGATTGAAGAATGAGAAAAATAATCATGTGTTTAACGTGGAAATGTTTCTATACCCCATCGTGGCAAGACTGAACTGCTGCTGCAAGTATTTGTGTAATGTCCTTTACATGCGGCTGCATTTAGAAAACTGATATTGATCAAATTTGAGTTAGCAGAAGAAATTATGAAGAGGGTAAGGAAGCAGATCATACCATAGCATAGTTCTGAAGAAAAGAATAGAAACTTAGTAAATGCAACTTGTGAAGACCAATTGTGCGAGCAATAACTTTAATCATCATCAACCTGGTCTGCAAATTATTCAATAGGGGAAAAATAATCTAATGAGATTATCAGAGAACGGGAAACCTAATCAAAAGTTGGTTAGCTCATATATGTTTCTATTAGAATAGATGAAGCGGTTTAAAATATAAGATTTTCATTTTTGATAATGAAAACAGTGAGAATTACCTCAGCACGTTCACCAGTGCCCTTTATGGTCTGAAGACGGGAAAACAATTTCTCCGCGAATTTCTGTAAAAGAAGTAAACATTCAATCATAGCTACTTCCATACCATTGTGATTGCACTACAAAAAGCTAAGAAGTGAACCTGAGCATCGTTTAAATGATTAAGAGGTGAAAATGCTGAAGTGGTGTTCTCAGACGACGAACGCTGCTTTCTTTTTATACTTTTCACTGCACGCTGCAGTTTTGCTTGCTTTTTCTTCTTGCTAGAGGATGTACCTTTGTTGTTTGCCTTGCATTCAAACGGGAAAAATATTAGATAAACTAACCCAAAACAGTTTCCCTAAATACTAAAGCTCCATGATATCATATAAACATCACCTAATTTCATTTAGTTTGAAAACTGAGATGATATAGACAACAATAAAGGTGGAAACTTTCATCAACAACTAGTAAGCGTCTTCTTTCATATTCTCCGATAAAAATATCCATGAGTATGAAATGTTGTTTTACCTTGTAAACAGCCTGTCGATTAATCACAACTTGAGATATTTTCTTTGTCTCTTCGTCATCATCGCTTTCAGCATCACTATCGTCATCATCGTCAATGTTCTCATAGTCGAGAAGAAATCTAAGGGCGGAAATCATTATCCTGAAAAATACAAAAAGAAGTTAGTAACTCCACCACTAACGAAAAAACCATATCAACATGCTCCAGAGTTAGGACAAAAGGGATATACCTAGGTGAAGTATGAAAGCAGGCTTCACAGATTGCAATTGCAACTCTTTCATTTCTATCACCAAGCCAGATCTTTTTCTTGTGTAACGCACAAAGAGTAGCAAGTGCTCTCTTAGCCTTTGCTTCATCTTCTAGCTACAAACGAAAACACACCAAGCTTAACTATCATCTAGTAAATACCGCACTATAAGTCATTACGCAATGCCATGAAACAGAGAGAATGAGAAACTATTTACCTCAAGCATAGAGATTACAATCTTCTGAAGTGATTTGTGCTTGGGATCAGTGGCACTCATTTTACGAATGGTTTGAACAATATGAGAAAAAGCAAGAGTCCGAAGGTTTTTGTCACCAAGAGTCTGAATATCCAGAAATAAAGCCAGCAAATCCTCGATGACAAGACTCTAATCACCCCACAGAGAAGAAACCATTCAAAAGTTTTAAACTTTAAGCAAAACCCAAAAATGAAACTCAATCACAACAAACTCAGAAATGACACTTCTCTCCAATCAAATTACACATTAAAAAGCACAAACCTTTCGATTCATTAGAAGAATCAGAGCTTGTGCAACATGGTTCCGAAGTCCCGAGGGCATTGCCAAGCACGAAGTACGGAGCAAATCAGTCAACTGAGCTGGAAACGCCNATCTTTTTCTTGTGTAGCGCACAAAGAGTAGCAAGTGCTCTCTTAGCCTTTGCTTCATCTTCTAGCTACAAACAAAAAACACACCAAGCTTAACTACCATCTTGGCATCTTGTAAAAATCGCACTATAAGTCTTTACGCAATGCCATGAAACAAAGGGAATGAGAAACGATCTTACCTCCAACATAGAGATAACAATCTTCTGAAGTGATTTGTGCTTGGGATCAGTGGGACTCATCTTACGAATGGTTTGAACAATATGAGAAAAAGCAAGAGTCCGCAGGTTTTTGTCACCAAGAGTCTGAATATCCAGAAATAAAGCCAGCAAATCCTCGATGACAAGACTCTAATCACACCACAGAGAAGAAACCATTCAAAATGTTTAAACTTTAAACACAACCCACAAATGAACTCAATCACAACAAATTCAGAAATGACACTTCTCTCCAATCAAAAGCACAAACCTTTCGATTCATTAGAAGAATCAGAGCTTGAGCAACATGGTTTCGAAGACCCGAGGGCATTGCCAAGCACGAAGTGCGGAGCAAATCAGTCAATTGAGCTGGAAACGCGGCGAGTTGCTTCGGGTAAAAGGGAGTAACGTGAGCTAGAAACATGGCACGGTCGCCGAGTTCTTTGGCAACAGAAGGGTCAGAGCCAATGCCAACAACAGAGGAAAAACTGAGAGCTCCTTGTTGCTTGAAGAGATCGACGGAGGTTAAGAACTGTTTGTAAATCAACTGGAGCTCCGTTTCGTAACCTTCTGGGTCACGTTTGATTTTACCTTGAAGGATAAGAAGGCTGACATTCTCGGAGCTCCGGCCAGATGCCTTTAAGGATTCCGGCGTTAAACCTAGAGATCCGACCATTGTCGGAGGTTTTGGGAGAGAGAATGAAACCCTAAAAAAAAAATTGAGACTTTTGATTTTATACTTTAGGTTTAGATTTTTATTGAACCAGGCCGGTTCAGGTTTTGATACTCTTTGGTTCTGTGCGGTTATTGACCAAGTTTTGAATTTGAGATGCAGCACAGAATTTAGTCAATTTACAAAAAAAGTCAACGGATTTGTTTTTTAAGGCTTCATGTGGGAGTGAAGTAGAGTCTTGCTCACTGTGGTCAGGTTATGTAAATCGATAATAAATTGTGTTTGCAGAGTGCTACAAGTTTTGGTTATACATAACGTATCAAACCTACAAAATCATGAAAACTTAAAAGATAACAAGAATTTGTCACTAATACTCACTACAAGAGATATGTATTTTTACGGTCTTGATGTTTGTCACTTGAATCTATAGGTCTTTCACTTGTAAGAGTGGTAAATGTTGATATCTGACACTTGCTCTAGTCTTTTTGACTGTGTTGAATCAGTGGGATGTTATTTCACAACTAGGGATTCTAATAAGAGGCAGACAAGTGAATATATATATATAGGACTCTTTATTACTCTTTTAACATATCTAAAACTAAACATCTCTTGTTCTCTGTTTTTGGACCTCTGCTTACTGTCAAACTTCTATAATCCTCTTTCAGAATTATTCGTTGTAATTATTTCTTTTGTTTGCTAATTCTAAAGAGTTTCATTGTATCTTCAGTATAATACTGAATAGCCAAAAAGATAATACACACTTATGTCAGACATACTCACGTAAGACATGACAGGCACATTTGCATTTTTTCTGGAATCATTCATTCTTTCACGTTTTTTTCTCAATAAACACACAATTTGCAATAGCCTAACTACGTTCCGTTTCCGTCTCAAACAAGAAACCTTCATCTTCTTCAAATACACCAATTATACACGAAGACAGCAAATGTAATTCCAAAATCAAAACATGTTATGTATCACAAATCTTTCCTCAAATACTCTTGAAACAATGACATCACCACAAACAACAAAACAGAGAGTTCACTGAGAGAAAAATTACAATGTCTATAACAGAGCGACTTTATAATCATCTTTCTCTCTTCGATCTATTTCTTGCCTTGTTAGGGCTCTTTATTTTCTGCTGCTTGCGTGAGAAGTTAACCAACAAGCGTGGACCAATGCTATGGCCAGTGCTCGGAATTACTTTAGAGTTTTTCTTTCATATGAATGATGTCTACGGTTGGGTCACAAAAAGTTTGACAAACTGCCGAGGTACGTTTCTTTACCGAGGAATTTGGTTTGATGGGTCTTACGGAGCTGTGACTTGTATCCCTGCAAATGTCGAGTACATGCTCAAAACTAACTTCAAGAACTTCCCCAAAGGTGCCTTCTTTAAAGACCGGTTCAGTGATCTGCTCGAGGATGGTATTTTCAATGCTGACGATGAATCTTGGAAAGAGCAACGACGGATCATCATAACCGAGATGCATTCAACCCGGTTTGTGGAGTATTCCTTTCAAACAACACAACATTTAGTAAGGAAGAAGCTGTTAAAGGTGATGGAGAGTTTCGCAAAGTCACAAGAAGCTTTCGATCTCCAAGATGTGTTCCTACGCTTGACGTTTGACATCATCTGCATAGCGGGTCTAGGTGATGACCCCGAAACTCTAGCTCCTGATCTCCCTCAAGTCCCATTCGCTAAAGCGTTTGAAGAAGCAACAGAGTCTACTCTGTTTAGATTAATGATCCCTCCATTTATATGGAAACCCATGAGGTTCCTCGACATCGGGTATGAGAAAAGTCTAAGGAAAGCTGTTGGGGTCGTGCATGGGTTCGTCGACAAGATGATCGTGGATCGTATCTGCGAGCTCAAGGAGGAAGAAACGTTAGATAGTAGATTTGATGTTCTCTCAAGGATCATTCAGACAGAGAGTCATAGAAAGGGAAACAAGATTGATCCTTCCACCATCAGATTTTTCAGACAATTTTGTACAAGTTTTATTTTAGCTGGACGAGATACAAGTTCTGTTGCACTTTCATGGTTCTGCTGGGTGATACAGAAACATCCAGACGTTGAAAACAAAATCATCAGTGAGATCAGAGATATATTGAGACAGCGAGGGGATTCTCCAAATAGCAAAACTGAGAGCCTCTTCACGGTCAGAGAACTAAACAACATGGTATATCTACAAGCAGCACTTTCAGAAACACTGAGACTTTACCCTCCAATTCCAATGGAAATGAAACAAGCCATTGAAGATGATGTGTTACCTGATGGGACGTTCGTAAGAAAAGGTTCAAGGGTTTACTTCTCAATCTATGCCATGGGAAGGATGGAATCAATTTGGGGAAAAGATTGTGAAAGTTTCAGACCAGAGAGATGGATCCAAGCAGGGAAGTTTGTCAGTGGCGACCAGTTCAAATATGTTGTGTTCAACGCAGGGCCAAGGCTTTGTATAGGGAAAACATTTGCCTACCTGCAGATGAAGATGATAGCTGCTTCAGTTTTGTTGAGGTATTCAATCAAGGTTTCTCAAGATCACGCCATTGTTCCTAGAGTCACGACTAACTTGTACATGAAGTACGGCCTCAAAGTGACAATCACACCAAGGTCGCTGGAAGAAACGAGACTTGAGTCATGTTCCATGTAGAAGAGTTGTAAACTAAAATACCTTACAGGAACTCAATTCTATTGCTTAAAACCACAGTTTAATATTTTTTGACATTTTACAAATCTCAATGAAAAAGTATATACCAGTTTTGGAGTTAACTACTAATCATCTCAATACATTGTACAATGTGTGTTGCATGTTCTGTCAAATAACTCATTTGATATATTTCAAGACTGAAGAAATGTATTCATCCATGGAGTAACATGAAAGATTGCTTTACATCAGCTTCTTGTGCTCAGGCTTAAACCACTGGCTTCCAAGGTCTTACGTGACGTCTCATTCCTATAAGAACAGCTCTAAATGATTATCAAAAGGTATCATTCCAACCTAATGGACAGATTCAATTCAACAAGCTCTAACTCAACAAACCAAAATATTGGGCCTCTTTATATTAATTTCTGTCTTGTTACGGTCCATTTCCAGTTATGAACATCCAAAATAATGAAATATACTACTGTACATACAAAATGGAACTTCTTGATCACAACGATGATGATGCTAATTGCTAAACCAAGCATTATTAACATAGGAAGTGAGAACTCAGTGTATATACAATCTCACCAACATATTCCATACAAATCCAAACTGCCAAAAAAAAAACAGAACTTGGATTTAGATATTTGAGGCCCATGCCCATTTTGTAGTATAAGAGCAATAAGTCCCAATTTCCAGAGTTTGATACAATTTATAAGGTGGTGTCACCAAAGACATGAACGCAAGTTTTGCATTTTTGATAGCATTCTTTGCGCGCATTTTGCCAAACATACAATTTGCGTTAGTACGAACATTAACATTTCGTGTCCCACAAGAAACTTCATCTTTTATTAAAATTGACTAAATTCCTCAGAGCTAAACTGTCTCTCCCTGAAGATTGCAACAAAAAGTGGAGTTCTTAAGCCAAAACAGAAAACGCATGATAATAAATATTTATTCAAATACTATTTGACTCTTCAGGTTACTTATTACACTTTCACATCAAACAATAACTTTCCATCTGACCCCAAGTACAAAAACAGAGATATTTCACTGAGATTAACTATCAATGTCTCAAACGTCTTCCATGTCTTTAACAGAGAGGGTTTATAATCATCTTTGTCTTTCCGATGCTTCTCTCGCGTTGTTGGGACTCTTTGTTTTCTGTTGCCTCCGTGAGAAGATAACCAAAAAGGAGGGGCCAACGATATGGCCAGTGTTTGGAATCACTCCAGAGTTCTTCTTTCACAGGAATGAAGTCTATAGTTGGGTCACAAGGTGTTTAACAAAATGCCAAGGTACATTTCTCTATAACGGAATGTGGCTTAGTGGCTCTTCTGGAGCTGTGACTTGTGTCCCTGCGAATGTCGAGTACATGCTCAAGACTAATTTCAAGAACTTCCCCAAAGGCACCTTCTTTAAAGACCGGTTCACTGATCTGCTCGAGGATGGTATCTTTAATGCTGATGCTGAGTCTTGGAAGGAGCAACGACGGATCATCATAACCGAAATGCATTCAACCCGGTTCGTGGAGCATTCCTTTAAGACAACACAAGACTTGGTAAGGGAGAAGCTGTTGAAGGTGATGGAGAGTTTCGCAAAGTCACAAGAGGCTTTCGACCTCCAAGATGTGCTCTTGCGCTTGACATTTGACAACATCTGCATCGCGGGTCTAGGTGATGACCCTGGAACTCTGGATTCTGATCTTCCCCTTGTTCCATTCGCTCAAGCTTTTGAAGAAGCAACGGAATCTACACTGTTTAGATTCATGATTCCTCCTTTTATATGGAAGTCCCTGAGGTTCCTCGACATCGGGTATGAGAAAAGTCTCAGGAAAGCTGTTGAGGTTGTTCATGAGTTTGTAGACAAGATAGTTGTGGATCGTATCTGCAAGCTCAAGGAGGAAAAAACGTTAGGTAACAGATCCGATGTCCTCTCAAGGATTATTGAGGTAGAAAGTCACAAGAAGACTGATGAAAAAGATCCTTCCACTATCAAATTCTTTAGACAGTTCTGCACAAGTTTCATCTTAGCAGGAAGAGACACGAGTTCAGTTGCACTTACATGGTTCTTCTGGGTGATACAGAAACACCCAGAAGTTGAAAACAAAATCATCCGTGAGATCAGAGAAATATTGAAAAAACGAGGGGATCATCAAGAAACAAGCAAAAACGAGAGTCTCTTCACGGTCAAAGAACTAAACGACATGGTATATCTACAAGCAGCACTTTCAGAGACCATGAGACTTTACCCTCCAATACCAATGGAAATGAAACAAGCCACTGAAGACGATGTTTTCCCGGATGGGACTTTCATACGTAAAGGTTCACGGGTTTACTTTGCAACTTACGCCATGGGAAGGACAGAATCCATTTGGGGAAAAGACTGTGAATCATTCAAACCAGAGAGATGGATCCAAGTAGGGAACTTTGTGAGCGATGACCAATTCAAATACGTTGTGTTTAACGCTGGACCAAGGCTGTGTTTAGGGAAAACATTTGCTTACCTACAGATGAAGACAGTGGCTGCTTCAGTCTTGTTGAGATACTCAATCAAAGTTGTTAAAGATCATATCGTTGTCCCCAGAGTTACAACCACCTTGTACATGAAGCATGGTCTCAAGGTAACCATCTCGCCAAAGTCCCTGGAATAGAAGAAGATACACATTCAAGAGTCAAGACTAAGGTACTCAAGTCATGTTCCCCTGTAGAAGGGTTTGCAAAAAGATAAAGACTTTTTCATGTTTAGTATCCAAAACCACAATGTAACAATCTTCACATTTTCTACCACCTAAGCCTTAATGGAGTTTAAGATCATTCCATAAACTCATATCTAACACAACAGCACAACACATTGCATTGTCACAGAAAGATGCATTGGTCAAGATCATGTAAGAACAAATCCTAAACTCAGATAATTCAATCCAACTGATTAACAAAAACTTCTAAGGATAGGATTGAGAGAGAGTGTGTACCACAGCGAATGACTCATCAGAGTCTTTTCGACGATTGCTTCCGGTAGCACAACGCTATTCACGAGCCGCGTGTTGACCCATCGATCGATCTGGCTTTTTATCGGCGTTGGATTGAAGTTATGCCACGGCCGCATCGACGGTGGTGGTGATCTGGAAGACGAATTTTTGTTCAATTGTTTTTTACTCCTCATGAGTTTTATTATTTACGGATTTACCCCGTTTCTTTAGTTACGTAATTTACTCCTCAAGTAGTTTTCTATAGATTAACTGAAGATTTATTATTTAGTGAAGATAAAAAAAATCACAGAATCAGATACATAAAAAAATTATTTGTTTTTTTGTATTGCTTCTTTCTTTCTTTGTTTTCTTATCATTTTAAATTTTAAATTATAAATGTATAATAAACATATGATGACTATACAAAAAAAAAATTATCCGATTCAAAAAATATTAATTTTGATCATTGCACAATAAAATAATCAATCTAAAGAAATCATCTTTATTTTTATCTAGATGTTTGATTATTTCTTATATATTTACTTTATTTATAAAAGTATACAATGTTTTAATGAAATAAACTATTGTAATACAATTATTAAATTAATTTTCCATAATTCTCTCTTACATCAAAAAAAAATTGTAATACATTTTTATAGTATACTAATCATTATATTTCGTTCTTATGATCCAACATACAATTGTGCTTTATTTTCCACATGTATCCAAACATGTCTCTCTTACTTCAATGAATAAATGGTTCATGATATAGTTGATTCTAATGAATTTTCAGTTTTTTCTCAAAACCAATTTCAGATCAATGGATTTAATGTGTTCGATAATAGGGGAAAACCTGAAAGCACATATTGAGCCTTGTACATCGAAATTATCATGAAGAAAGTGTACAAAATATTATCATAAACACAAAGAACTGAATGCACACTTTGTTAATTTCCAAAACAAACAAAAGTATCATTGACTTGTACCATAAACTTATAGATCTGATCCCAAAAAAGAAAGATATTGTTCAACTGAATTTTTGAATATCATAGTAAATATTCATTTTAATTATTTACAATATATTTGTTTTGCTCGAATGGTCAAAAGTACCAAATAAAACTAGGGACATTTGCACAAATACCCTTTTTACTATATCTTTTTGCAAAAATACTCTTTTTTGTCTATTTTCAATAATACATTTTTTAGTATATAATATAACTAAATTTTAAACCCAAAACTCCAAATACTAAACACTACTCCCTCAAAACTATATCCTAAATATAAAATAGAGAATCCAAACCTAAAAAAAATTCTAGGTTTGTCATCGGACATGTCAAAGGTATGAGCGAGAAACAACTTATGAATTGCGGCAAGACTACATACGACAATTGGAACACTATCGACGACATGGACAAGGAACTGCTCAAGTTGGGGAAGAATGTAAAAATATACATAACCTTCCTATATATGTGTGTGTGTAAAATTTTATATATAATTTATAAATACCTATTTAAAAACATTTCAAAACCTTATAAATATTTGGATCGAGTCTCTAAGTGGTAGTTACTATCTAGAAATATCTTGGGATTATAAAACTTTATAATTTTGCATATTTAAAAATCGATATTTTTGAAAATGAATAGGTGAAAGGGGCATATTTCTAAAAATATTCTCATACTTTATCATTATTAAATTAATTAAATTTAATTAACATAATACCCATACCTAGTCTTACTTAAAACAAATGATAAATCAAGCAATTTTATAATGTAAAAAAAAATTGTAATTTAAAAGTAATATTTGTTCACTAAATTAAATTTCTAATTAGTTATAGTAAGGCAAGTGCTTTACAACATCTCTTTATGCAAACTCGATCCCTCTAATGGCCTTGTGGCTTTAATGATTTTAAACCACTGGCTCATTGGCTCACACGAGCTGTCTTTGCTCAGACACTTGCAAGCATTAGCCACCACGTTATTGTTGGTTGCATCTACGTCAAGGCAAAGAGAAGTATTGTTACTTGCTGTTGAAGATAGGTGCAGCCTAGAGGCTGAGACGTTCTGCCATTTCGAACTGGATGTAGAGCAGCTCGTTCGAGTCATCGTAACCGGGTTATTTGGTCCGTTGCTCTGTAAACACAAAGGCTGGTCTTTGATTCTTAGTGCTTGTTTAGTGTAGCTCCATGGTTCGGAACTGTTGCACGGTCCAAGAGTAAGCATTGCCTTGTCATTGAGAGATTGTACCATGCATAGTCCGGTTAAAGGATGGAAAACCAGATTGTAAGCATCGGTTTGAGGGCCCGGTCCTAGTAAACCAAATCAATTTAATAATTAAACATAAATGTTATATAAAAACTGAACTTTTAACAAGTTTTTGTGGTATATGCATGCACCTTGAAGCGGAGACTGAAGAAGAGATATTTTTTGCAAGAAACTTGAGTTCCGAACACTAATCCAATCCGAATCCAACACACCATAATACTCAATCATCCCAACCACACCTTGTCTTAAGTAATAGCTTCCAGTAAGAGCCCAAAGCGACCAATCGAGGTCATTTTCAGCCGCCCAACCGGTTAAACACCCAATATAGCGATCATCATTAGTGTTTCCTCCTCTTTCATCTATACCAAATTCACTGAGGAACAACGGAAAGCCTTGGTTTAGGAGATAACCGCCACCATTTCCTATCCGGTTTAGGACCCGACCGCACATATCGTTAGGGTTATTGGTCGCCCACGAGTTTCCATCACTGAAAGAATACCAATGGAGCTCGAAGACGAGTTTACCCGTGAATGATAGTTTTACGGGTCGAGACCTAACAAAGGAGAGATCGGAGTCGAAGCTGAGACCGGAAAGAATCACAAGTACATTCTTGTTTGCTGAATGAACTGCTTCTGCTCCTTGTTGCATATACCTTACGTGCATTAAATACAAAATTAAATCAGCTTATAATCAGAATAGTACGTACGCGCATAGACTAAATAATAAAATGTTACCGTACTTGAACCAATCGTTAACGTTTTGTTTAGGCCCTCTAAGTTCATTCCTTAGACTCATGCCAACGACATTAGAGACACCGTCGAATGTCCCCGCCATTTTCTTCAAAGCGGTAACCCATACGGTGGGATCGAAGAACTGGTCACCGAAGAAACCGTTACCGTCATTGTTGGCGCAGCACCACCCTGGTTTGGTTAGGTGGTTGTCCAATATCACCATCACATTATTGTTTCCTAATGTAGTAACTACCATCTGCAGAACAAAAAAAGGAAAAGAAAGATTATATCATCATTGGCATTTGAATTTCACTTCTTTCGTTTACAAGATTGCGGTTTGGGTTAAGATTGCTGGTTTTAGGTTTATGACGTGGATTTATTAACAGTTTCATGACATGTGATCTATCCCTTGAAAATCAGGAACAAAGTCTAATCATATCGACATCGTTCACAAGTGGTACTCTTGTTCATTTGCAAAACAAAAACAATCATGTATGCAATAATTATCGATTATACAGATGCAAAATATATACCACTACGGACAGAACAAGTCCTCGAGAAATAGACTTAGTTTATTTGCGCAGAAAAGGAAAAATGCCAAACAAACGCCACGAGTGTTATGTGTTGTGGAGTTAAACATTAACTTCACATTTACCCACTACCAAACAATTTTTAATTAAGAAATTGATTAATGACATATCTCAAGCATAGACCGTACCGGAATATTATGTTTTTCTCTTTTCAGAAATTTTGTTTTAACTAAAAAAATTTAAATTATAACAAGTCCCAACCAAACCCCAACTGAAAATTGATTATGGATTTTGTACATGTAAAATTTTCCTTCAAGAGTTGACGTGTTCTTTAGCCAGATTGGTTCTTCTACATTTTCAATACGTGTAGTTGTTTGATAAGCAACATCGAAACTTGAAACATTGTTCTTTCTATCAATTCTTTTAAAAATGAATAATTGTTTTGGACTTTAAAAATTAGTTGAACAGATACATTTTTAATGCAAAGATATCTTTCCCTAAAAGTTTTATACATAAGTCCACCTACCACCTATATGCCTTGCTAGTTTAAAACTTTATACGAATAATTATAAATTTTTAAAATCATAATTATTCGCATAAAGATATAATTCACATGCGTAAGGTACATGAAAGACCAATTTTTCGTAATTTCTTGCAGACGATAAATGTTTAGTCTATTGGGTGGAGGATATTGTAGTCATCTCATTTAGTTTCATATGAAAGATGTAAAGTCGAACGATATATCATGGAAATATAACTACTTTAGATATATACTGATCAAATATACTAATATATATTAAACAACTACTATTAAATTTTGTTTATGTGTAATTAGAAAAGTTGTTATATATTCACATGACACATGTAAAGGATGTACTGACGTGCACGTGTATGTCTATGCATATGACTTCTTTTTTTTGAAATATCTATGTCTATACATACGTACGATATATCTTGCAGGTGTTCTAAATATTAAAATAATCTTCCTAAAAATATATATATTCAGAAAACGTCTTTTCAATATTTGCATGAGAGAATTCAATCTCTAGCCCGCTAAATTTCTTGCTGGTCTAATTCAAATGGCAATGTAACTAGAAAAAAAGAAAGACGAAGAATATAAACCTCAAAATGATAATGGCCAAAAGAGAAATCATAAATGAAACGTACTAGTAATATTTAGATTCAAGAAACTAGAGATATTATAAAAAGAGAGTGTACCTTGTAAGCTTCAATGAGGGAGAGATCAATAATGGAGGGGTTGTTAGTTTGGAAGCCAACAATATCATCATAAAGACCAAGGCTTTGAAAAGATTGTCTCACTGTGATATTATTAGCCAATGTCTCATTAGTCATCAAATCCAACGGCCAAGTTAACCTAACACAATTGAAACCCATTTCCACTATCTTCTTGGCCACTGCATCCACGGGTTGTTTGCTCAGCCCTTCCGCTACAACAGGCTGGAGGTGGGATGGCCAGTTCGCACACACGAGCTTTATCCGTTGACCTTTCTCGTCGACGATCCAACGGGAGCTCGTGGAGAGGGGATAAGCCATGTTTGGGACGGTCTGTTGTGCAATGAATGAAAAGAAGAAACAGAAGAATGGGAAAATGTAGAACATGCGTTTTGGCTCTTTTGTAGTCATTTCTTTTATGAAGTTGTTTGTGTGTTGGAGAATCATATTGACAATAGTCTTATTTATAGAGAGATAGAGAGAGGGTTGAGGAGTAAATTAATGTCTCTGTCATAAAATTGTTCTTCCTTTACTATTTATATATCATTAACAATAAGGTATGTTTTTTATTCTCACTTTAATATTAGTTCCCCTCTAACGTATCTGATATTCTCATATATCATAAAAAGCCTTTTTCACGCCTGCAAAAATATATATCTCGACTCGAATTGGCATCCACTTTTTTTTTTTGATCAAATGTGTGTTTTCATTCCATTAGAAGAAAAACGGGAGTACAAACAAAAGATAGAGTTAGACAGCAGCATAAAAGGGGGAACCTAATAGCTTAAAACAACAAGGATACAAAGATAGATAAGGGCAGTCAATAAAACGGGGTTTGAGAGTTATGAACCAGAAGCTAGAAAGCAACTCGGAACCTGTGAGATCAAGAAGTATCGATGCGTCATCAATGAGCAAGTCACTGAAATAAAGGATGACCACTGTCTTGAGTCGAAGACGAAGCGGCGTTGAAATGGCCAAAGCTGGAGAGCTCACCGGAATGAGACAGTCTACACGAAGTAGGGCTTTGATAAAGGGTCGAGCAAAGCTCTGATTATCAGCAACTGGATCGATGGTTGCAGTTTTAAGATAGGGTAGGCGTTGCTTGAAGAGATTGAGGTAACCACAACTCCTTGGAGTTGAGGTCATAATGCCACAATTCATCAAGCTTTTATGGAAGGACTTCAACAAGTTGGTAAGATGCAGGTTAGAGAACTTGGTAAGCAGGCGTGATGGGGAGGAGAGGCTGAGGGGACACCGGTAACCACCGCACCAAAGAGGCGGGATCATAATGCCAAATTAGCATCCACTTAATGAGCATGATTTTTAGGAAATCTTGAAGATTACGAGATCAAATTAAATGGAGAGTTAATATTTGTGTAATATTCTCCTATTGTCAAATCAGTAAATTTACCATTATTGAATATGTAACGAATTTGCTAGACAAGTTATGACATTGTATAAATAGAAGTCTAAAGACAATAAAAGAAACTATTATCCTATTAAAGTTTCCTCTGATTTCTATCAATTTTCATCATTAATTATGAAGGAAGAACAATTTTATGACAAATTATATTTGAATGTAAGCTCTCTTCTTTACTAGGCTCATTCGAATTTCCCATTATTCGCAAAGTTTTTGTGATTTTATCCTATTAAAGTTTCCTCTGATTCTATAATTCGAATGAGCCTACACATATTTTTTGTCAACTGATCACCATTAGTGTAACAACTAAATCAGGATTAAAATGTAATAATGAATTATAGTATGAAGTTTGTCAATTAGAATCTAGAATGCTTTGTCGAGAGTCGATAACTTTCCATTTTTTTCAACAGTGTTTGTTATATTGTCAACTAATGTAGTTGATATATGCGTTTAATGTGTACGTACCCAAAAACCAAATGCTTTACCAACTATCTGAATCTCTTTACTTATTTATATAAATAATTTAATGTCATTTATTTACCTGAGCTGTATTACAACTATTTCACCTGAGCTGTTTCATGTAAAACCAAAAAAAAACCCAAAAAAGCATTGTACTTAGCTACTAGTTTGTAATTAAAATCCTTCCATTCTAGTTACGAGATCAACGATTCATTATAAATTCAAATAATCGAATATTATCTTTTTCAGTTTTTTTTTTCACTTTACAGGAAAAATTATAAACCGTATTTAATTTCACTATAAAATACTACTAGAAAAGAAAAAAAGATTATTTGCAGCTATTATTCATAATTTATAACATGTGACCCAAAAAAAAAAAAAAAGGTAAAAGAGTCATGGGAAAAAATGTACAAATAAAAAAGTCGAAATTTATACTATAACTTTGAATGTAAAGTTTTGTTTCCAAGATACAACAATTACTCCCTCGTAATTAAGAATTCCACTACACTTTTTCACAAAATCACAAGTTAAGAGAGACTTAAAAGCGTTGGACTCAACTCAAACGACCCGCTCAAGTTTAACCTACACATCCAAAAGTAAATTACTCCTTTTTTGNAAAAAAAAAAAAAAAAAAAAAAAAAAAAAAAAAAAAAAAAAAAAAAAAAAAAAAAATTACTCCTTTTTTGGTGTTTGTCCTTAACACACGATTTTATTTTTTTAATACGATTGCAGACTTCTTGAAGCGATCTGATTTAAACCGACGGTTAAAGATAACCGGTCGGTTTTCTTCTTATTATCCAGACGACGTCGTTTCAAGTCTAGGGGTTCAGTAGAAAGAAACGACGCGATCCTCTCTTGTCTGGGTTTGGTTCGTTATTTCCAATTCACCGATCCTAAAGTTTCCGTTTTTTTTTTTTTTTTTTAATTTTGGGTTAAAATCGAATCCTAAAACATAGGAGCGTTCGTTTTACGCTTCGTTCCCAATTGCGTATAAAAAAACTCGCATTCGAGTTAAAGTTTAGAACGGTCGATGCAGAGGATTCGTCAATTCAGATAGTTTAGTTTAGTTAAGGTAAGGCATGAGTTTGGTTTTATCGCTCCTCCGAGAGAGAGAGAGAGAGAAAGAAGCCAGAGACGATCTCTTGTGGAAGCAATGAATATAATAATTCAAGCGATCCTATGAGTGAACCAACTTCTTTTGTTGTTGTATTGTATTGTATTGAAAGAGGGGTTTAGGGTTTATCTAGGAATCTCACGGATTGTGTAATTGTTTTTGTTTTTAAATCAGGGCATCGCAGATTTGAATAATGTAAGCTCTCTTCTTTACTAGGCTCATTCGAATTTCCCATTATTCGCAAAGTTTTTGTGATTTTACTGAGATTTTGATTTCGAATTTTTGCTTAATTTTTTTTTCAATTTTGCAGGGGAATTGTTGTGGAACCTCGTTGTCCAAGAAACGTTGATGGGATTAGTATTGATCCTGAGCCTAACTGGAATTTCCATAGCTTAGTATCTGAGATTGAGTCTGTTGAAAAAAAGCTCAATGCCTTTTCAAAGTTTCCCCAGCCAATTACTAACTCAACCTCACGGTATATATCTATCTCTCTTTTGATCTATGTTTAAGTTCATTCTAGAGTTCTACATTGATTTGGGATTGATAACAACGTACTTAGAAATATCTGTCTTCATTGATTTAGCTATAATTTAGAAGTATAGATTGTTTCTGATGTTCGTTGGCGTGTTAATAGGATGGGAAGGAGTGGTGGAGGATTTGTAATGCATGTATCAGAAGATGAGATGGAGAGTGATGATGAAGATGAAGAGAGTGAAGAAGAAGAAGAAGAAGAAGAAGAAGACAAAGATTATAGTCAAATATGTACAGTGGGGAGACGTTTTGCCTGTGATGAAATATACTTGAGGTGATCACCTACCACCAACTCGTCCTTGGTAGCTTGTTTCAAAATTAAGAAAGTCGTATTCAGTGTTGTTTGATGTATTTTATTTGTTGTTTTTTGTTGCTCATACAGTGATGAATCTGATGATGAGTTTGACCATGAACCTGACTATATGATGAATAAGATGGGTCTGGCTGAGAGTGCCCTATATGATGTGAATAACAACCACCAAACCGAAATTAAGGTGGGTAGAATTGTTTTTTTGTTGATAACAAGGTACATATTGTTGAATGTTTTATTTCGATTGGTGTACTTAACTAATTGATTGTGGATCTCTTGATACCAGGACGACATTAGGAATCAAGTAACTGTTGTTGAAATGGAAATAATGAATGAGGTTGAAACGTCTCGCTCTGCATTAGCCCGGGTTGAAAAGTACAGTGAAACTCGAAAAGAAGTAGAACGGAAACTTGATCTTCAATATCAGCGTAAAGTGTAAGATACTGGCATTCTAGTTTCAGGAATACATTTTCTTGTCAATTTAGTTCATATGCTGTGATTTACTTTATTCTAATGTCTCAAAATTTTGGGAAGTAATGAGTTTTTCTTGTTATTGTTTTCTAGTGCTGAAGCACTTGATACCCATCTGACTGCAATCCAACGTGAACATAAAATTAAATCGCAAATAGAAGAAAGAAAAATAAGGAGCGAGGAGGAAGCCAGGAGGAGAGAAAGGGCTCATCAAGAAGAGAGAACACGTCAAGAAAAAGCTCGTGTAGAGGCTGAGGTATGTGTTTGTTGATTGAACAATTTGTTTGTTATCCTTCGGCTACTCAGTTTGTTTAAACTCTTTCTCTTTTGTTTATATTTAGGTGTTAGCAAAAAGCAGAGCTGAAGAAGCAAAGAAAGAAGTTGAGAGAAAGGCAGCCAAAGAAGTAGCTGAAAAGGAAGAAGCAGATCGCAAAGCTGCCGAACAAAAACTTGCAGAAGAGAAGGCTGTGATAGAGAGACTTAGTGTTGCTGGTAGTTCAGCTTCATCGAATGCTCAAGCTGGGGGTTAGTTATCTTCTATTTTAGTACATATATTTCTTCTGCGTTTCTGTGGTTTTTCTCTCTTTCTCATATTGACGATTGTGAATTTGTGATCTCATTTCTTGTACTGTTCTTTTTTATTAATTGTGGAAGGTAAATCAATCCAAGCTGCAGAAAGTGCTTTGACATTGGAGAAGCACAGATTGAAGAAGCTTGAAGAGTTAGGAGCAATTAACCAATCGCTAAAATCAAGTTCAAATCAGGTACCTATCCATTTCTTACGTTTTAATCTGTATTATCATCCATATTTGCTCACAAGTTATGAGTGTTTTTACTATTTGTAGGACTTTAGCAGTTTTGAAAAACATATTGCAAGGGTGATAAAGCAAATAACTGGGGTAAAAGATAATGTAAGGTATGGTTCATGGTTTCTGCCTGTAATCTGTCAGTTTTTCCCCTTGACAAGGTTAAGAACATCTTTTACATTCCATTGCAGCTTTGCTTTTCTCCTCTAGTGGTATATGCCTATCTTTTTTTAGCATTTTATACTGGGAATCTTGTTTTACTTGTGAAATGTCAACTTTAAAGCATTTGGTATAACCTTGCTTAGGCGTCCCTCATGGAGTTTGGTTAATTCTTCCTTGTGTTTAACTATTTCTGGCTTGGGCTTTTTGCAGTGCGAAAATCAATGAAATTGTCAAAATATTTAAAGACCCTAGTTGTCCGGTATCCATCAGTATTGCAACTTTTGCGAAGAAGGTAACTTTTTATGTCTGCTCAGTTAAGCATTCACCTATTCATAAATACATATTGTACTGTTGCATGTTGAAAATGACAAAAATTGTTGTGCTTGGGTCTAATTGGTAAAGAACTCTTTGATATGTTCATATGTTGGATTATCTTCTGACTGAGATGGATGCCATTATTGTTTTGCTGATTCTTTCAGATGGTCTCCACCACTGACCGAAACCCATTTGCATGCAGCTACGTCATTGTTTACGTCACGTCGCAGGTACAAAATCTGCTTTTGATTTTCAATATTTTACGGTGGATTCTTGTACTTGTTACTGTTATTGAATATCATCTACCATTAATGCCCACAGTTTCCACAAGCTATGGATATTCTTCTTGCTGAATTCCACAAAGCTTGCATTTACACTGTCCCTAAGCATATTGTAAACTCACAGGTACCTGACCTTCTTTAAAAATTATTTTGACAAAAATTGTTAGTGACCTTTGCTTTTCTTAATAATCATTTCTAATAAATTCAGACAGCTTGGGATTCAGAAGCATATGAACGCCTAAGTTCCATAATGAGGCTCTACGGTGCACTAGTCCAGGTTTTTTGCCTCTTTTATGAATTATCTCTTATGCATTGCCATTTCTGTAGTCCTGTAATGTAAGTTTCCTTATTTGTCTGATAAATTACAGACCGATATTCGAGGTGGCAATGCTACTAACATTCATGGGATAGAACATGGATGGGCTTGGTTAGCCAGGTTTCTTAACAATATCTCAGCCAACAACAGAGTTACTGCAACAGCCTTAAACGCCTTTCTCCAGGTCCTTAGAAAGCACCGATTTCAATTGACAATTGTAAATAGAAAAAAACGTTTTCAAATCATAACTGATGATATCTGTTTTCGTGTGTGTGTGTGTAGACGGCAGGGTTTGGTCTTCATCAGCGGTACAAATCGCAGTTTGTGAAAGTTGTGAATGTTGTGAGAGAGCATTTCTTGCAGAGATTGAGGGCGAAAAAGGACACGAAGGATCTTCAACTGATCATAGCCGATATAATGGCGTACTTGGATGACAAAATGTATCTCAAGGAACCAGAAGGAAGAACTATGAAGGCGAGTCTCCTGTCGACGGAGTTTACTGCTGGGTTAGATCGTCCGCAGAATAACAATCAATATTACCAGAGGAATAATTACAGAGACAACTACTATTGATTTGATGTATCATTTGGTTAGATGAAATACTGTACCTTTCTCCATTTTTATTACACTGTTGTAACGTCTCTGATCACATTTGTTCAAACCAATCTTTGAAAAATCAAAATACAAGAAATTTTCTTCTTCTTTCACTGTCAAAGGGTACTTATGATCAGTTCTATTTTAAAAGCATTTCTACCAGAGCCAAACGGTAAAAGCTCAAAGTTAAGTCCTCTGTAATCTACGGAACTGTCGAGAAGCAAGAGAAAGTATACTAATGGACATATTTCATAACTACTCTTACTGTATTACAAACATTACATAGCCAAATTAAACCATATATTTAATGGTGAAGAACTTGAACGAGGTCAAGAGCAACTTCATTTCCGGTGATGATCTCCATGGCTTCTTCCTTCTCCAGCAATCCCCAATCAAAGAAGTAAAGCAAGTTCAACAATCCCAGTTCAACTAGTGTGTTTCCCATCGTCATCCCTGGACACATTCTCCTACCAGATCCAAACGGTATAAGCTCAAAGTTGAGTCCCCTGTAATCTATGGAACAGTTGAGAAACCTATCAGGGTTGAACTCATCTGGATTTTCCCATAGTTTTGGATCACGTGCAATCGCATAAGCGTTGATAATGATGTGTGTTTTTGGAGGGATATCGTATCCTTGGATCTTGATATGAGACAATGCCTCTCTTGGGAGCAATAACGGAGCTGCTGGATGTAACCTGTATATCTCCTTGACCATGAGCTTAAAGTAGTCAAGTTGGCTTAGATCTTCTTCTGTGATTCTCTCCTTCTTGTCCCCAAGCGTTGTCCGAATCTCGTCTTGCACTTTCTTCATCACTCTCGGGCTCCTGATCAGCTCAGTCATTGCCCATACCAATGTGGTAGCACTTGTACTAACCCCTGCTAGGAATATATCCTGACATATATAGAAACAAAACACTTAAGTCACGAATGGTATGTTGCAAGATTAAATAAGAACTTGAAACATTATATATTTACCGAGATCATCCCTTTGAGATGATCAATGGTGAGCTTGAAAGAATCTCCATTTCTTTCTTGCTTCTTCATCATATCGATCATCACGTCAATAATATCAGAGCTCTCTCTTCGAAGCTTATTAAGATGATCATCGAGAATATTTTGAAAGAAAGTGTCTAGTTCCGAGAAAAGATTGTTCAATCTCTTGTTCTGACCAGAGATCCACTCGATGAGCCTACCGAATCTTCCGCGAAAGAGATCAGAGAACATAGACTCCCTTATGACCGCTTCAGACTTGTCCACAAGATCAACTATGCTATCTTCATGGACGAACTCACACCCACGGAGATTTAGCCCGAACCCGATCCTACACACTATATTCCCGACAAGAGTGAAAAGGGTTTTGTCAAGTTTCACAGGAGATCGTGTCGTAGCAAGACCAGAGAGTTTCTTGACACACAAGTCGTTCTCTTCCTCTCTGATATACCTACAAGATTGAAGTTTCTTCGAGCTGAAAAGCTCGATCACCAAGAGCTTCCTCATCGCTCTCCAGTCTTCACCGTAAGGTGCGAATCCGACGTCTTTGAAGTTGTAAGAGATCCTTCTGGTCCCGGCTGTCTCCGGTCGGCTACAACACTCAAGATCGTGGATCTTTACAACTTCCTCTGCTGCTTCCTTGGACGAGATCACCACCACGGGGACGAATCCGTATCGGAGGAGCACCACTGGTCCGTACTTATCGGAGAGATCACGACGATTCCTGGGGTTTAATTCTCGGCGTTGGTGTAAGTTTCCGATGATCGGGAGCTTCCTTGGGCCAGGAGGAAGCTTCCATTTCGAAGGTTTCAAGAAGATTAAGATAAGGGGTAGTACGAGGGAGAGGGAGAGGAAAATTAAGAAGATGGACATTTTTGGTGGCTCTGTTTCTTTTCTGGGTTTCGTATTTCAATGTTACACTTTTTATACAATTTCTATCACGTATAATGTACTCTTATAAAAAGATGATAGATATGATAATAATCCAAAGTAGTAGCTTTGGTCAAATATAGTAAGCTTGGTTTCGCGTCAAAGCATTAGCCTCATCGTTCTCTACGTGGATGGGAAGTAGAAGTTTGTGTCCCCCCGATCATTCTCTACGTGGCTCTTCTAATAGAGTAATAGGGTTTTGATATTTCTAAGAACGTCCCTCCATCACTACAATTCTACAAAAAAACTAATATATGTTCTTCTTTATTATTGGGTGAATATCCAGTTTATATTTTTTGAAAATACTGAGGATTGAAGTTGTTTCTAAAAATCAAGTGGATGGTGATGAGGTTCTCACCCAATTAAATAATAAATATATTAACAAATTTAAGAGAGTACTTTAGGAAAATCCTTCTTTGAGAAACGTTTCTCATTTTTGTTTGGATATCCATTTGACACATGCATTTATATCATTGGTTTTATAAAATTTTCTTTTATAATTACAAATTTAAATAAATTTAATAAAGTAAGTGTTAAATTTGAGCTTATTTTGGACTTCTAACTAAAAACCAATTGGCAATTAGTAGATTGACTCTAATTCTTTATATATTAATGATTTAAATATCAGATGTGTGATTTGGTTTGTATCCCAACAATCTCTCCTTCAAACCAAGGACCACATATGAGATTTTAACACGCCTCCTGGTGATAATAACTCTATCTCGAACGGATCTCACTTGGACCGATAATAAACTCTTTCAGTAAGATATTAAACATACTTAATGGATATCTAGCAATGATAAAGAAGAAATAAAAACACGTTTTATTTCATATAAAAAGTAATATAGCAATAATAAAGAAGTAATAGAAACACTTTTTTATCTCTACAATGAGTAAAATACTTTTTTTTTATATAAGAAATTAAAACACTTTTTAATTGATAAAAGCGATAAAGATACAACAAACAATCTTCAAAGGTGTACTTAATTAAAGCTTTCAAACAAAATGACAAATGTTTAATTGAAATTATTTTTTTGACGATCTCGTTAGTGGTGTTTAACGGGAACAAGGAGGAGAGGTTCTTTCTTGTAAAAGGAGATATTACCAACATCTCCCATATCAATGTCTTCGCCGACCATCCCATTAGGTAAATTCCAATCAAAGAAGTAAAGCATATTCAAGAGACACAATTCTAATGTAGTGCTGGCCATTGAAACCGCGGGACAGGCTCTCCGACCAGAACCAAAGGGTAAGAACTCAAAGTTTTGTCCCTTGAAATTAAAAGCACTATTAATGAACCGCTCAGGAATGAAATCTTCAGGGTTTTCCCAAATCTTGGGGTCTCGTCCAATCGCCCATACGTTGATGTACATCCACGTCTTTGCAGGGATATCATAGCCTTGGATCGTTAATTGAGACATTGATTCTCTAGGTATAGATGGAACTGATGGATGCAATCTTAATGTTTCCTTGACTATGAGCTTCAAGTATTCAACTTTCTCTAGGTCTTCTTCAGTGATCTTTTCTCTTTTCCCTCCGAGGACAGCTCGAATCTCTTCTTGTGCTTTCTTCATCACTCTTGGGTTTCTAATGAGTTCTGTCATTGCCCATATCAGAATTATGGCAATTGTATCTATCCCTCCTAGAAAAATATTCTGCATGCATGTAAAGTAGATTCACATATAGTTAGAAGAAAAAATATGTGGTTGTAGTTAATTAAGCAGTTAATGTTGGAGATGGATACATCATCTTTTTAGCCAGTATATATATAATTCACATGAGTGTTATAGACTTATAGGACTCGAAAACAAAAAAAGGAGAAAATAAAGATTATCGAGTGATGCATGATAGAAGGTTTTACGTACCATGAGTACTCCTTTGACTTGATCCATATCAGTAGTTCCATTTTTATCAACCAAATCCAGCATCCCGGTAACGATATCGGCAGAAGGATCTGTACTTTTCGGTCCATCTAATGACTTCAAGTGATCATCAATCACATGTTGGTAAAAGTCATCAAGCTCCTTAAACGTTCTCTTTAGTTGTCCTTTTTTCCTTTGGAACAACCAATCTGCAAAGTTTTCTAATTTGCCAGGAAAGAAATCAGAGAAACCAAAATGACATGTGGCTAGGGAGCCTTGTACAACAAGCTTTGCGATTTTCTTCTCGTCAAAAAACTTGTTCGTGTGCAAGTTCTGTCCTAACGCTGATCTACATAAGATGTTGGCGACGAGACACATAAAAATCTGGCTTAGATCCACGGCCACGAGAGATTGTTCCAAAGCCGAATTGGATATCTTCTTCACCACGAAATCCATCTCTTCCTCTCTTATGAACTTAAAAGATTGAAGCTTTTTGAAGTTCAAAAGCTCCACCATCGAAACTTTACGATTCTCTCTCCAAGAGTCACTGTAATGTGCAAAAGTGATGTCTTTCAAGTTATACGAGAGTTTACGTGCCGCCATCACCTTTGGTCGACTACATGTCTCAAGATCATTGGTTTTGAGAACTTCTTCAGCTGCTTCTCTTGAGGAGATCACAACAGCTGACGCAAACCCTAGAGGAAGAGCCATCACGGGTCCGTATTTGGCTGACAGCTGATACCACCACCTGTGAGGGACTCCTTGTTGGAACTACAATTTTGACAACATAGCTTTAGCCATCTTTCCGGTGAATTTTCCGGTGATGTCCATCATCGGAATAACCGGTTTAAGGATTCTTTGGATTCCTTGTAATGAGCACTATAACATAGTGTAGTTACTTGTCAAAATCGTTGTTATAATGAATGAGAAGTGGTTAGCTTGAGATGAGTGACCGTTACGCAAACCACACATGCCTTTGTGTCGTATCAAACTGAGCTCGAGTTTGGGTCTTGGTTAATGGGCCTTTAGGTCCAACAAGATATGTCGTTTTGCATAATGAAGTCGAGAGTTGAAATCTTATCAACTCCAAACGGAAGAGTTAGTCGTTCCGGAAATCTCGCTAACGTGTGATACTCGGGCGCGTCTTCAGCTCACCTCAACTCCCCGATATCTCAGTCCACGAGCCCAGATTTTGTGGAGAGCATCTCGTCGTTCTCTCCATATAAATACAGAGCTCTCTCGTTCATTGTTTCATACACTTGCGAAGAAACAAAACTCAAAACAGCAAAAGTCCAACTCTCTCTCACTCCTCTTTCTCTCTCTAAGAAACGTAAGTGTTATCAAGAGTGTATCGTTGAGCCAACGTTCGTTTGAGTCCGAAATCAAGTGCTGTGATTCGGGCTCGTCTCGGTTGTATCCTGGGATCCATGTACTCACTAATCCGCCACACTGCGGGAGCTACTTTGGGTTATGGAAAGAGATCATATCTCGCCTCCGAGAATCTATTCTTTCTTTATCGTTTTACATATGCATCATATTCGTTATCTAAAATATTTGGATTTTCGCGGTCCTACACTCCTGTGGAACGGTGCAAGATTCCAAGGATCGGAAGACCTCGAGGGCCCGGAGGAAGTCGAAGATTAGAACTAGGGTTTTTCTTCTTCTTTATAAAAAGATTAATGGAGAAGGGGGTAAGCAACAAAACCCAGGACAAATATATCAAGATCTCCATTTTTCTTTTTTTTGGATCTTAGTTTTGTTTCTACTTACTTTTTTTTCTTGGACTTGGAAGTGATATTGATGATTAGTAGCTGCCCTTGAAGACGCTCTTTATAGAATGAATTTGAAGATTATCCAATAAAATGTGACATGTGCGTCAATGATACTTTTTGTTTTTAAAATTGCTGGAAAGTGCAGCTACTGTGGCAAGAAAGGTCACAAAACCGCTGAATATCGCAGCAAAGACAAGGGTAAAAATCAAGCCAATTTGACTGAAAAAGACTTGTGTGCGGTCGTCACGGAAGAAAATGTGGTGATGAACAATGAGAACCCAAGGGAGTGGTGGTACGACACTGGAGCCACTACCCACATCTGCATTCACAGAGACATGTTCAGCACTTATCAGAAATCCAAGTCTGGTGAGAATCTGATGATGGGCAATGTGTCTCACTCCAAGATCGTTGGAACCGGAAAGGTGGTCTTGAAGATGACTTCCGGAATGGCCGTCACGCTCCACAACGTGAAGCATGTTCCAGACATGAGGAAGAATCTGGTCTCTGGGACCCTATTGAGCAAGCATGGCTTTGCTGCTAACCTTGCGTCCGATCAGATGACTCTGAGGAAGAATGGTGTCTTTATTGGCAAAGGTTTTGTTAAGGGAGGACTTGTTAAGCTGTGTGTTGCAACAATCCTTAAGAAAAATGATGTAGCTTCTACTTCTGTTTCAAACAATTCCATGAATAAAAATTCAGTTGCTTATTTGGTTGAGTCTTCTAATTTATGGCATGAACGATTAGGACATGTGAATTATAAATCTTTGCAAAGATTAATTAATTTGAACATAATCCCAAAATGCAAAATACCCAAAGAAAAATGTGAAGTATGCGTTCAAGCGAAACTCACAAAAACACCATCACCTCGTGTTGAAAGAGCAACCAAACCTCTAGAATTAATACACACAGATTTGTGCGATTTAAAATACGTACAATCTAGAGGCGGTAAAAAGTATTTTGTTACTTTCATAGATGATTGTACAAAATATTGCTACGTTTACTTGTTACGTAGTAAAGACGAGGTCTTGGAGAAATTCAAAGAATATAAAACCGAAGTTGAAAATCAACTCTCAAAAACTATCAAGGTAGTAAGAAGTGATAGAGGAGGCGAGTATGATGGACCTTTTAATGACTTTTGTCAAGAAAATGGTATTATACATCAAACTACTGCTCCCTATTCACCGGAATCTAACGGAGTTGCGGAACGAAAAAACCGAACTCTGAAAGAAATGATGAATGCAATGTTGCAGGAATCGGGGTTACCACAGAATCTGTGGGGGGAAGCTTTGCTTACCACAAACCTCATTCTGAATAAAATACCGCACAAAACAACCGGCGATACGCCTTATCAACTTTGGAAAGGAAATGTACCATCGTACAAATACCTAAAAGTGTGGGGGTGCCTCGCTAAAGTCGCAGTGCCACCTCCAAAGAAGGTTACTGTCGGACCTAAAACCGTTGATTGTATTTTTATTGGATATGCACACAACAGTAGTGCTTATCGGTTTATGGTTCACAAATCAGATATTCCGAATATTCATGTTAATACAATAATGGAATCAAGAAATGCGTCTTTCTTTGAAAATATTTTCCCGTGTAAGGATACACAAAATCTGAAACGCACTTGGGAAGAGAGAGATGCAATCACCACTACTAATGAGGCCAGTACCTCTGGTACCTCGGTAAAACAAGTAGAAAAAGAACCTAGACGTAGCAAACGAGCTCGCCAGGGAAAAACTTACGGTGAAGATTTCTTGATGGTTCTTCTTGCAGAGAACGAACCAAGAACATATAATGAAGCCATGACTACACCCGACGCTCCTTTATGGAAGGAAGCCGTTAATAGTGAGATCAACTCCATTATGCAAAATCATACATGGGAGATAGTTGACCTACCTGAAGGGTTTAAACCACTAGGGTGTAAATGGATCTTCAGAACAAAATTAAAAACTGATGGCTCTATTGATAAGTACAAAGCTAGACTTGTGGTGCAAGGATTCTGACAAAAAGAAGGTCTTGATTTCTTTGACACCTATTCTCCTGTAACGAGAATAACATCAATTAGAATGCTAATCGGGATTGCAGCATTAAGAGACCTGGAAATCCATCAAATGGATGTAAAAACCGCCTTTCTAAATGGTGATTTAGAAGAGGAAATTTATATGAAACAACCCGAAGGGTTTGTTGCTCCAGGACAAGAAAATAAAGTCTGTAGACTGGTGAAGTCGTTGTATGGACTTAAACAAGCTCCAAAACAATGGCATGAAAAATTTGACAATGTAATGATGTCAAATGGTTTCAAGATAAATGAATGTGATAAGTGCATATACATTAAAACTACTCCTAGTGGGTATGTTTTGTTATGTTTGTACGTTGATGACATGCTCATCATTGGTAGCAATAAAAACATAATCCAACAAACCAAAAATATGCTTCATGGTCAATTTGACATGAAAGATATGGGTTTAGCGGATGTCATTCTAGGGATTAAAATCACTAGAACCGCTGAC
>NC_025698.1:6225942-6233441 GCF_000633955.1 Camelina sativa | reverse complement strand
ATTTGACATGCGAGCAGCCATCATGTGGACAATTAGTGATTTTCCTGGTCTTGGAAATTTGTCGGGTTGGAATATATATACGAAATCAGCTTGTCCAAGCTGCAATTTTGATGGCACCGGCCAACGTTTACGCCATGGCAAAAAAAAAAATTTTCAGGGTCATCGTCGCTTTCTTCCTCAAGATCATGATTTTCGTCAAAATGTAACTAATTTTGACGGATATATTGAAACCAGATCACCACCAGTGACGTTATCAGGTTCTACAATTGTTCCTCAACTAGAACAAGTTAATGTTACTCTTGGTAAGAAGCATGGTTTAGATGGAGTTGGAGGAAAAAAAGATCGAAGTCATGTTGGACGATCTAGTACTCAACAATGGAAGAAGAGGAGTTTATTTTTTTTTGTTGCCTTATTGGGAATTTATTATGTTGAGGCATAATTTGGATGTCATACATATAGAGAAAAATGTGTTTGATAATTTATGCTATACATTATTGGACGACAAAGAAAAATCAAAGGATAATTTGAGTGCTAGAAAAGATCTTCGCGAGTTAGGTATACGTTCTGACTTGTGGCCTGATGATAATGGGAAGTATCAAGCAACATGTTTTACTCTGGACAATGATGGAAAACACACCTTTTTAAGTGTCTTACAGAATGTAAAGTTCCCTGATGGTTATGCGTCTAACTTATCGAGTTGTGTTGATGTTAAAAGTCGAAAGCTAGTAGGCTTAAAATGCCATAAATGTCATGAGATAATGAGAGATTTATTGTCAGTCGCCATCCGGAAACTACTGCCAACAGATGTGACATCAGCCATTATTGAGGTTTGTCATTTTTCTAGAGATATATCTGCAAAGGTCCTTGATATTGAGGAGCTTGACAAACTTCAAGACCGTATTGTAGTGACTCTATGTCGTCTGGAGAGGATTTTTCCTCCATCTTTTTTCACAGTGATGGTACATTTACTAGTACATCTCACAGAAGAAGCAAAATTAGGTGGACCAGTTCCATTTCGTTGGATGTATCCGGTTGAGAGGTAATATATATATGTACATTATACGTTTGTATCTATATACACAACTGGAAATTTACTTAATTAATCTATCTACAGGACTCTAGGACACTTCAAATCATATGTTCGGAATCGCGCTAAGCCTGAAGGTTCTATATGTGAACAATATTTAGCCGATGAATGTGTAACATTTTGTTCAATGTATCTCAATGATATAGAGACACGATTTACAAGGATTGGACGTGTTGATGATCGACCTGTAGTTGAGACTAGCATAAGACCAAATTCAGAACTTCCAGTTATTTTTCCAAGCCTTGGAAGGTTTGTTGGAGCGGGTCAAGTTTATACTCTCAACCATGTGGAAAGACAGCAAGCACATCGACATATATTGGTTAATTGTCATCTACTTGATCACTTACGCGAGTAAGTTTCTATCACTTAATAATAACTCATTTTCATTATGCCTGATTGACGTTCTCTAATTTTTACTAATTATTATCATTTCAGGAAGTATAAAAATGAGTTGTTAAGGAACCCATCTCACCATAGCAAGAGGAGTCGTGCTATTGACATTGATCGAGAAATGCATCTTAATTTTGCAAAATGGTTCAAACAGAAAGTAGAGCTTGATGAGTTAGATGGGATAACTGCAGATTTACGATGCTTAACTTTGGGTCCATCTGAAAAGGTTGTGAAGTATACAGCTTACAATGTCAATGGTTTCAAATTCCGAGCAACAGATAGAGATGTTGAACTGAAAACCCAAAATATTGGTTTGATAGCAAGTTTTATGGTTTGTCGTTGCAGTCCAAATTCAGATTTGATGATCCTGTGATTAGAAAAGAATATGTGATGGGTGCACTAGGTAGCAGATGCAAGGATGTCAAAAGTCGGCTTTGGAAAGAACACAAAAAGATACTTTGAATGAAACATTGCTGAATCGACCCGAAAATATTCCTGAACTTCAGTGGGGTCAATTTGTTCGGACGAGATTTTATGAAAAGTGGAAGGTATAGGTTTTTGTATGTTAAATATCTACATGTAGTTGGNGAGAATCTATTCTTTCTTTATCGTTTTACATAGGCATCATATTCGTTATCTAATATATTTGGATTTTCGCGGTCCTACACTCCTGTGGAACGGTGCAAGATTCCGAGGATCGGAAGACCCCGAGGGCCCGGAGGAAGTCGAAGATTAGAACTAGGGTTTTTCTTCTTCTTTATAAAAAGATTAATGGAGAAGAGGGTAAGCAACAAAACCCAGGACAAATATATCAAGATCTCCATTTTTCTTTTTTTTGGATCTTAGTTTTGTTTCTACTTACTTTTTTTTCTTGGACTTGGAAGTGATATTGATGATTAGTAGCTGCCCTTGAAGACGCTCTTTATAGAATGAATTTGAAGATTATCCAATAAAATGTGACATGTGCGTCAATGATACTTTTTGTTTTTAAAATTTCTGACTGCAAAACGCGCGCGTATATAATAATTAGAACATTTATACGATATACCTATATGATTATATCACAAGATGCTTATAAATACAATCGACATATAATTAATCCAACTTTTTTGACCTGCTGTGTTGAAATATAAAAAGTATGTCGGGACCCAAAACATAATTTATTGGTAAATTTATAATGATATTTTTTATAATTTAATAAAACATACTGTATATTTTGTTTAAAAGATTATTGGCTTATTGGCAGCCTATGGATTGTCGTTCCAAACTGGGTGTCCAACATATAACTACTGTATGTACAAAAATTCTTAAACTACAAAATTGGAATTAAATAAATATTACAATGATCTTTATACATAATTATTTGTTGGATCATATGAACTAAATATAATGATGATTGTACTAAAAAGAGAAGCTAGTTTTACCATAACTTCTCTATACGGGATATTACCTAATTATCACGAACGAGAAACATGTTTGTTAGCAAAAACATGCTAAGAGAAATCTACGTTTTTGATTTCCGATCACTCATTACTATAGTGATAGTCTATAAAGTCTATTGAGATAAGTATTATTAACTTTTTTTTATTATTATCTTTACCAATCAAGATCATCTAATGCTATATCATTGAGATCTATCATGCATGGTAGCTAGAATCGTTTCATTATTTATGTTGCCTTGTAAGTTCTGCTTGGTAGTTCAATGGTTTAAGTTGAAAAGATTATAAATTCATCTCATAGCTTATCGTTTATTTCTTATCGTATATTTTTCTGTCGGTATATATATTTTTTGTATAATATATACTCGCACCATAACTGATGCTTTGATAAAATTTATAAACTAATCCCATGGCTTATTATTGTTTATTTCTTTGAACATCACATGGTTTTAATTGATTAATTTATTTATTTTTGATATATATATATATATATATAACATAAAGTTTATAAATTCATCGCATGGCTTATTAATTATTGTTTATTTCTTTGAACACCACATGGTTTAATTGATTAGTATATTGTTTTATTGATTAGTACTATATATATATATATATATTCGTATAATTACTCGTACATGACTGATGACTTCACAATCATCTCGGTAATATTGTTTGATTTATTACGTTAGTTTAGAATTTTGTGTCAAAACATGAGTTGATGATTTATTTGTGATATATTGAGTTATGTTTTGTTATTTTGTTACTTGTATTATTGTATAGTACATATATATTTGAAAATCTCACGGCTTAGTATGATCACTACAAAAAAACAGGTATGTTGTATCATTTATTTTGTATCACAAAACTAATTGAAGTAATTTTAAATTACTTATTTTCAAGTAATGCAAATATATATGATTAACAACAATTATGTCAATTGACGTTATAATTATCTTATTATACATCAGTTATTTAAAATTGATTCAGTTTCTTTTAAATTGTATCACTTTATTAAAAGTGATATAAAATATATTTTTATATCATTTAGATAATTGATGTAATTATTTATTTTTGGTTAAATCACTTTTTAAAATGATATAAAATTTACATCAATAAAATACTGATGCTAAATTATATTATATTTATAGAATTAATAAATCTGTGTGAACATAAAAAAAAAAAATCAATATTAATTTGTACCACCATCGACAAATCAATCTAAAATGAAACCTAATCGATCCGAGCTACCATCTCTTTTCTTCTTAGAGTTTTCAACACAAATTAATCCTTAATCATAAGTAAGTGTTTTTCCGACTTTGATTCTATGATTATGCTCCCTTATGCTTTTGGTATGTTTATTAATCTTCTTAACTTTTTCTAGGTTTATTTTATGTAATTTTTTTTGCAAAGTAAAACCCAAACGTTCTTTGCTGTTCTTAATTTTAAAGTTCTTATTATGCAAACACATGATAAAATCTAACTTGGGTGAATTTGCCTCCTAATCACGTGGGTGATGAACACTTAATTAAAAAAATTTGCAAGATACATCTGCTGATTGCAAAGGATTATATATATAACCGGCACTGTATGGGTCATCGGCTCCACGACCACATTCCTTGATTTCTAAATTTAGTGAAACACTCTAATACTACTTCTTTGTTAATACATCGATTTGGTTTTGTTTAGGATGTGTCATGTACATGCATAGATTTATTTCTAGATTCTAAAGGTTTTGAAGGTTTGTTAGTTTTGTGATTTTTCTAAAACTTACAAATAATTCAAATCGTTCTTTCAGGTTTTGATGAATAAGTCATGGATAAAGAAACCATCTTTATCTCAAAATTACATATCAGGGGTTAAAAATTTCTTGAATTTTGCATTTAGTAAATCAACTGCAGCCAAGATGATATAAAAATTAACATCATTTATTTAGAAGTGATATAAATAATTGACATCAATTATTACAACCGACACAAATAGTAGCATCACTTTTTCAAATTGATAGAAAACGTAGTATCATTTATTGGTAATTGACACATTATTACTATCAATTATAACAANAAAAAAAAAAAAAAAAAAAAAAAAAATTGCATCAGTTGATAATAAATTGATGTTAATTATTTGCATCAACAATGTGAGTATCATTTCTATAAGTGATGTAAAATTCCTTTGTATCATTTATAAGTAATGCAAAAATACAAAATAAATGATACCACATACCTGTTTTTTTGTAGTATGATATGTTAAGCTATTCGATAGGAGAATGCTCCAAAGCTCCCACACTTTCTTCCTCTCTGATGTACCTAAAAGACTGAACCTTTTTAGAGCTAATACTCACCGTATGGTGAGAAAAGTGATGTCTTTGAAACCGTAAGAGAGTTTTTCGGTCCAACCGGCTTTTGTCGGCTGCAATATTCCAAGTCATGGAACGTTACCAACTTACCATTATGACATTCATATTTCAAATATGTCAACCATTAGATCCTAATTTCCTTGCATTATTACATTTCTATATAACTATATAGTAAGTAGTTTAACTATTACATAACGTATGTTTTTATTTTGTATCCTACTATTTTCATGTAGATAGATCATCTAGTTATCGGATTGTTTATATGCTTTCATATAAGTACAATTTTATTTAAACTTTTATATCATTAATTGTTTAGCATGTTAAATTTTAATATACACGTGTAAAAAAGAATATGGAATGAATTTTCAAAAATTTCTTGTAACAAACTTTGACATTTGTCAGTTCATTTCCTGCCATTTATATGCAAATGTTAGGACGATAATAATCCAAAGTAGTAAGCTTGGAAAAGAAGAAAGAGAGAAAAATATAGTAAGCTTGGTTTCACGTCAAAGCATTAGTCCCATCGTTCTCTACGTGGATGGGATGGAGGAGTAGTTTTATGTCCTCCCATCCCTCTCTACGTGGCATTCCCTAATGGGTTTTGTACCCAACTCTTTAAAATCTCAGGTTTATACACTACTACTACTGCTAAGATCAAATTCATTATTTTACTTTTGGATAATTTTATGGCTATAAGTTTAGTGAATTCGATATTTTAAGAATCCAAAAAGAACCTTTTGGTCAGGAATTTCCTGAATCTTACAAGACACCAAAAGATTTTCCACCTTTTACAAACTCCTCAAAGTTGTGCATCTCTTTGGAAAACTCATGTAGTCTTTATCTTTCCCTTTTTTGTAACCGTTTGATTCTAAGTTATAAGAACATTTTTCATTTGAGGTTTTAAGTTTTTAATGAAAGTTGTTGTGTTAAAAAAAAATCCAAAAAGAACCTTTCGATCTTTAGTATTCAAAACCAAGTTTTACACACATTCTCTTGTTCCGTTCACACCGACTCAAGAAGCCAAAACACTTACCACCGCCACTAATAAATTCATCGAACTGCCAGTTTAGTAATATGAGAAGAAATTTTTGAATATAATAATCAATGAAGAAACAAAACGTCTTGATATATACAGTTCATATATTGTTTATACTGTTGTTATTATGTAACTAACCAAATAATTTTAAAAGTTTTTATAAAACTCTAAAATGTTGGGTCCAGATCAGCTACTTTATTAACAAAATATTATTATAAGAGCATGATTACTGGTGTTACTCATGTAGTTACTCTTATTAAAAAAATAAGAAAAAAATGAGAGATAAAAGTAAAAAGAAGAGTAAGGCTCTTTGCTAGAGTATTTTGAGAACGTTGTGAGAAACGTTCCTCGACACGTGGCGTTCATTTATTGGCACATATTTTTAAAAATAAACAAAAAAAAAAATGTGTAATAAATTTTTTTTTTTCTGAGCAACATTTACACGTTCTGGAGTAAAGATGTTTTAAGTTTCCATGTCAGAGACAAGATCTAAGACCATGTGCATTGGCGTCTTTTTGGGCTGTCTCCCACGATTTTTGTTTTAAAAATAAATGGAAAATGACCCATTAACGAAGAAACGTATCTTTAAAGGGGACGTATTTTCGTCTGTCCTTCATAACATGTGGCGGCGTGTTATTGGTTGCTGTCGTTTGGGTAGGGTGAACCCAAAAAATCGTGGTCTCGAGTCATTTTTTTTCTCTCCGTCGTTACCAAAGCAACCAGCGTTACCGAAGATTCGGCTCCAGCGATCACGAATGAAACTGTTTCTGCTGCGATTGAGCATAAAGCGATCGGAGTGGTTGATTCGGTGGGGGAAGCCATGGGAGAAGCGGAGAAATGGGTGGGTGATCTCCAACATACGGTGAAGGAATCGACGGATTCCGCCATGCGCTCTGCTCGTTCCTTCCGTGAAAACTCGACCTCTCATTTCCGCTCTATACAGGTTTGTTAAATCTCTCTCTCTTTTGTTCACCATGACGTTTCTTATGAATCGAGATTCTTATTAGCAACAAAAGCATGGATTTGGAATTCAATATCTCATAAGCTTTAATTACTTGAAATGAGTTCGATTCAAAACAGGTTTTGCTCCGAATTAGACGTTTTTATGTGTTGACATGGTGCTAAGTTTTATGTATCGATTGTATCCTCTACTGGTTTTGTTTTCTTTGCAGAAGAATTGACATACGTCAAACA
>NC_025698.1:6223244-6225072 GCF_000633955.1 Camelina sativa | reverse complement strand
CAGAGGTTGAACAAAATTGCTTAGTTATGTCCATTCTTATTTATACGGTTGCCTCATATGGCGTTTAAGCTCTGATGTTTAGCTTTTTTCTTTCATTGGTTCATAAGCTATCTTGAAACACAAGAAAATGTTGTATGAGGATTGTCCTTGTAATCCAAGATATTTGTTTTTCTTCTTCAAGTTTTTGTAACTTTGTAATTTTCTTATGTTTTTAATGTCAATGTTATATTTTTTATTTAAATTAAAACTTTAATATGTTTTTACTTAAGGACACCAATGCTTATACCAAACTTAAGAAACTCTGAAAATAAAATTAATATATTTGAGGGACCAAAATTTGTCCTACACCAATGCCCATGCTCTAAAAAGCAAAAACGAAATCGCCCACCTTTTAATATTCATTATGGCCAACTCCTTGATTCAGCGCTCACGGGTCGTTTGTTAGTCGATAATCCAAACTCTTACGTGTTGTTGTTGTAGTCTTGTCGCTCACGGGTTTAACAATGATATTTTTATATTTTACGTAATTATCAAGGCGGAGACTTGAGAGTTATGAAGGGTCCAAATTGTAAGTTGTGACTGAGTTTCAATAATTGAATACGTACTAACGAAGATTAATAGGGTTGCGATTTTTTTGGGTTTATCATCATATGAATAATATGATGAACGTGAACGTGAACGTGAACGTCCGCCTTACAGTATGTCGCTGTCGCTTCATATGTGGAAGAGACGGATGATCAATCAATCTATATAAAGAAATAAGAAAACTACAAAAAACAAAATATATATTCTCTTGTTTCAAAATATAGGATGTTTTAGTGAAAACACGTATATTAAGAAATAGTTACTTTTTAAAAATTTAACCAATCATAAACAAGTCTGCATAACATAAAATATAAAATATAAATTTAATTTAAAAGTTGCATAGAAAGTTGGAAACATCCTATAATATGAAACAAAAATACTTCTCTAACCATCCTATATTATAAAACAGAAGGAGTATATTATTCTTCTTTATTATTGGGTGAAATATACAGTTTATATAAATAAAAATACTGAGGATTGAGTTGTTTGTAACATTGTATAGGAAGTGAGTCTTTCATATAGTAAGAAATAAAAACACTTTTATTATTGATAAAAATCGTGAAAGATACAACAAACATTAATATCTTCAACGGTATACTTAATTAAAGATTTCAAACAAAATGACAAATTGTTTGAAATTATTTTTGTGACGNCCTTAATCATAAGTAAGTGTTTTTCCGACTTTGATTCTATGATTATGCTCCCTTATGCTTTTGGTATGTTTATTAATCTTCTTAACTTTTTCTAGGTTTATTTTATGTAATTTTTTTTGCAAAGTAAAACCCAAACGTTCTTTGCTGTTCTTAATTTTAAAGTTCTTATTATGCAAACACATGATAAAATCTAACTTGGGTGAATTTGCCTCCTAATCACGTGGGTGATGAACACTTAATTAAAAAAATTTGCAAGATACATCTGCTGATTGCAAAGGATTATATATATAACCGGCACTGTATGGGTCATCGGCTCCACGACCACATTCCTTGATTTCTAAATTTAGTGAAACACTCTAATACTACTTCTTTGTTAATACATCGATTTGGTTTTGTTTAGGATGTGTCATGTACATGCATAGATTTATTTCTAGATTCTAAAGGTTTTGAAGGTTTGTTAGTTTTGTGATTTTTCTAAAACTTACAAATAATTCAAATCGTTCTTTCAGGTTTTGATGAATAAGTCATGGATAAAGAAACCATCTTTATCTCAAAATTACATATCAGGGGTTAAAAATTTCTTGAATTTT
>NC_025698.1:6207823-6222680 GCF_000633955.1 Camelina sativa | reverse complement strand
TCAGGGTTTTTCCAAACCTTGGCCTCTCGTCCAATCGCCCATACGTTGATGTACATCCGCGTCTTTGCAGGGATATCATAGCCTTGGATCGTTATTGGAGACATTGATTCTCTAGGTATAGTTGGAACTGATGGATGCAATCTGAATGTTTCCTTGACTATGAGCTTCAAGTATTCAACTTTCTCTAGGTCTTCTTCCGTGAGATTCTCTCTTTTCTCTCCGAGGACAGACCGAATCTCTTCTTGTGCTTTCTTCATCGCCCTTGGGTTTCTAATGAGTTCTGTCATTGCCCATATCAGAATTATGGCAACTGTATCTATCCCTCCTAGGAAAAGATTCTGCAATGCATATGATCAACACACAGATTAAACTCATGTATACTAGAGTAGATTCACATATAATTATATATAACTTGTAAGAAAAAAATATGCGGTTAGTCCACCAAAAAAAGAATGTTGCAGATGGATACATCATCTTTTTACCCACACATAGTATATATAAAAGAGAGAAAAGAAATATTATTGAATGATATGCATGAAATATAGTATAAGTTTTGACGTACCATGAGTACTCCTTTGACTTGATCCAAATTGCTTTTGGAACCAGGAGTTCCATTTTTATCAACCAATTTCAGCATCCCGGAAACGATATCGGCAGAAGGATCTGTACCTTTGGGTCCATCTAATGACTTCAAGTGATCATCAATCACATGTTGGTAAAAATCATCAAGCTCCTTAAACATTTTCTCTAGTATCACTCTTTTTCTTTGGAGCAACCAATCTGCAAAGTTTCCTAGTTTGCCAGGATAGAAATCAGCGACACCAAATTCACCTGTGGCTAGGGAGCCTTCCATGACAAGCTGTATGATTTTCTCCTCGTCGAAAAACTTGTTCGTGTGCAAGTTCTGTCCTAACGATGATCTACATAAGATGTGGGAGACGAGGCCCATAGAAATGTTGTTTATATCCACGGGAGATTGTTCCAAAGCCGAATTGGATATCTTCTTCACCATGAAATCCATCTCTTCCTCCTTTAAAGACTTAAAAGTTTGAAGCTTCTTGAAGTTCAAAAGCTCCACCATCGAGACTTTACGGTTCTCTTTCCAAGTATCAGTGAACTGTGCAAAAGTGATGTCTTTAAAGTTATACGAGAGTCTCCTCGCCCCCAACATCTGTGGCCGAGTACATGTCTCGACATCTTTGGTTTTGAGAACTTCTTCAGCCGCTTCGCTTGAGGAGATCACAACAGCTGTCGTAAGCCCTAGAGGAAGAGACATCACGGGTCCGTGTTTGAGTGACAGCTGATGAAACCACTTGTGAGGGATTCCTGTGAATTGGTGCAAGATTCCGATGATCGGAAGACCTCTAGGGCCCGGAGGAAGTCGTTGATTCTTCTTCTTTAGAAAAACAAAGGAGAAGAGGGCAAGCAACAAAGCCCAGGACAAATAGATCAAGATCTCCATTTTTTTCTTTTTCTTGGATGATCTTGGTTTTGTATGTTTCTACTTTCTTTTTTTTTTCTTGGACTTGGAAGTGATGCTGATGGGTGATGATTTGTAGCTGGCCCTTGAAGTCGTTCTTTATAGAACCTCTGAAGATTATTCTATAAAATGTCACATGCGCCTCAATAATAATTTTTGTTTATTTAATTTGTGACAGCAAAACGCGTATATATAATTAACGTTTGGGGGTTCCCGTTGTATAATAATCCTCGATCTTTTCAACGTACTGAATCTTTGACCGGCTGTGTTGAAAATTTGAAATATAAAAATATATATGTATGGCTCAATCAAATTTCAACAGATACAAAAAACCTAATTATATAATAAATACAAATACTAAAATTAAAATAATTACAATTATTCCTTTTTAATTTATAAATTAGAAACCAAATCATACAATAAAATAAACATAACAAAAGTAAAAACATATTATTTTTCGTAATTTATATTAAAAACTAAACTAATATAGCAAATTACTAATTGTAAAACAAAAAGAATCATATTTTTACAATATATGAAAATAATTAAATTATATAATAATATTATATAAATTTAAAGTATCAAAATTTTTAATTAATATAATCGCAACATGTATCAATTATTCGATGAAATTTTAATTTTAATACATGTATAAATAATTTTTCTAATTAGATTTTGATATATGCTTACATAAAAAAAAAGTTACAAATATTCTACACTAAACATAAAAATAAATTATGTATTTTTGTAAGTATATAATTGAAAAATATACTTCAATTAAAACAAGAAAAATTATTTAAAAAATATAAAACTTGTTTTTAAATAATTAATATAATATGTATATAGTATGCACGATATGTATTTTATCGCATACTTCTAAATTTGTAAACAATTTTTTTTTGAATTAGCTCGTTTGAACTAATTTAATATACGTTGACAAAAAAAATACTATAATATATATGAGTTATTATATTTATAAATTTAAATATAGTATTTTTAGATTATCTATGTTGATTTTTACTTACAGTTTTGAATTAATTTAATGTTTTTATATATATATATATATATTTGGTCTTCGTTGATGACGATTCAGATTTCAGATTAAACTAGAGTATCATGTATCAGTCCATCTCCATCATATCTCTTCGTCGTATTTACTTGCAGCTTTATGATTTTTCTAATTGTCGACCATATATAGATTAAACTAAACAAAACAAATTTATAGTATAATCATTGTTTTGTTTGTTTGGTCAGAGTTTACATGGTCAAATTTACACGATATTAAACAAGAATATCATGTATCAATATATATTTCTTCGTAGTATCTTATTTGCTGCTTTATGATTTTTATAATTGTCGATCATAAAGATTAAACAAAATAAAACCAAATTTATAGTATAATCATTATTTAATTTAGTCGACAATTTCCGATGACGTTCCTATCGAGAAAATTATCATGAAAGAGAAACAACATGTTTGTTAGTTAGGATAATGCTAAGAGAGATCTACACCAAAATCTCTACCTGATGTCGTTTCCAATAGTTAATTTTTGATTCCCCATCACTAATTGAGATAAGTACTAGTATTTCCTCTCTTTCAAAATATTAGAGCATGTACAATGAACAAAGACTTTCATAGTCTCTTATATTTAATATTTTAATAAAACATCAATTTTTTAGGAATAAATAAAATTTATTAAAACATCAAACTATCAGGAATAGAAGGAATATAATTTAATTTAGTTAATTATTTAAATTTTAAATAAAAAATAAACTTAAAATCAATCATATATTAATATGTGTGTAATAAGTGTCTCACGCGGTTCTCAAAAGTTTTCAAAACAGAATCGATTTTCATTTTTTTCTTCCCCTTTTTTTTTTTTTTTATTGTTGAGACTTGATGAGAACTCCCACTGTACATGCTCTAAAATGTTTTGAATTTAAATATGTATATTACTTTCAAAAAGTTTAACCAATCATAAACAAAACAGTATAATATAAAATATTAAACTAATCTAAAATAAATTCTCTAAAACATCCTATTATGATACAAAATAATTTCTCTAAAATATCCTATAATTTCTCTAAAACAAAATAAGCCCTAAACTCCAAATATTAAACTTTAACTCCTCAAAACTATATTTTAAATGTAAAATAAAAAATCTAAACCTAAATTTTTTAAAAAATTAATTAAACATATTATAATTATATAAAAAAGGCTAAAAATGAAACTATTCAAAATAGAAAATATTTAAAAAAAAATTATCTCAAAAAAAGTATTTTTTAAAAATTCTCTACTATATGAAACGAATACAATATTAGTTTTTTTATTATCATCACGAATCTCAATCATTTAAGAGCATCTCCAATAGTCCTCTATTTTTATCTTTATAATAGAGGAACTTTATAATAGACGTGAGTTTTACTCCAATAGTCCTCTATTTTAGAGATGAGAATAAAGAACCATTTGAGTAAAACTCACATCTATTATAGAATTTCTCTATTATAAAAAAAAAAATAGGAAAATACTCTATATGCCTCTATCATTGAGATTTATCATGCATGGGACGGATCCAGGGTTGGTGGGAGCACGTGCTCCATACTCATTAGTATAAAATAAAATTACTAGTATAACTATTGTTTGTTATATAGCTTATTAAAATCAATAATTATTGGTGTCTAGAACATGTTAGGGATGAGGTGTTCAATATTTTCAATTCATTTTGCTTTTAATTATTTCTATAGTTGCCACGTTTTATTTTTTTGTTTTGTATACACATAATTTATTTTTCTTTCTTGTGTGTGTCTTATACTTATACTCTTATTTCATTTTTTTAATTGGTTGTCAATTACATTTCGTTTTTTTCCTTTCTTGTACTTATTTATCAAAATGCATGTTGTTTATTTCTTTATTTGATTGTCTATATTCTAAAATATTAATAAAAGCATTTTGTGAATTCAGTAGATTACAGTTTTTGTTTCAATTTATATATCAAATATTATAAAATCAGTGAAATATTCTTCATATTTTCGAATTTTTAGGGTCTTTAAAAAATTTATAAAAAAATAAAAAAGAAATCATAACTCATTAGTTAAAAAAAAGATATATGTGCTCCGTGTTAATAATAATTAGTTCTCGATCTGCCACTGATTGTTGCTTTATTTGTTTGGTTTGGTAGATTAAGGATTTAAGTTGGTTTAGCAAATCGGTGGGTTTGATAAAGATTAAAGTATAAATTATAATTATTATTAATACTAGGTTTTGAATATACGCTACGTGTGGTCTATTTAATATATTTTGATAAAAATTATATATAATTGATTACGGTAATAAAATATTATCTCATAAAAAAAATTAAAATTAGTACTAAGGAAAAAAAACTAAATTTCAGATACATAAATTTTTTAAAATATAAAAATCACTTGTGTTATAAAATCAAATCTGAAAAAAAAATCATAAATTTAACTTGACGTCCACGTGAGGCAAATCAAACTGATGACCTCACATATCTTAAACCATTTTCTTTGACCACCAGAAAAACGAAACAATTTTATAATCATGAATTTAACTCGTTTTCATATTTAATTGATCGCTACCACCTATGTTTTCGTTTCAATGTTTTCTTATTTTTCATATTCTTTCTTGTCATTTTCATTATCAAATTTTGTGTTAATTGTCATTGTAACTTTTACCATTTGGTTCTTCGTTATACTCTTTTTCTTCTTCTTCCTCGTCAACTTCTTCACATTCTTCCACTGAAAAACCTTTTTTTAGACTACCACACAACTTGTTAACCCATCAAACTCCAAGAACAAAATCATTTCTTTTCTCATAAAATTTGTGAAATTCATGATTACCAGCATAGTCAACACATGCACCCAATTATTGACAATTTTATCCATATACTTATTTGGTTTTAGATCCACGCGTTTAGAAACTTCTCAAACCAAAATCCTTACTTGGTTTATAATATTTTAAAAACATAATAAAATATATTAATAATTATTTATTTAATATAAATCATATGATATATAGAAATATGAGTACACTATAAGAACATATTAATTATAAATAAATAATATCAATTAATTATATCATCAAATAATATCAATCGTATCATATTATCAAATAACCGTATATAACAGTAACCGCTTGAACCGTAACCGTATTTAAACGTAACCGTTTGTTAAACGGTTCTCGTTAAGGTACAAAAATTTCTAACCATAACCGATGATTAATAAACCTTAACCGTGACAACCGTAACCCTGATCATGTCTATGTATAGCTAATAAAACATGTGTGTTTGTCGTCCATCTTTCTTCTTTAAACCTCAAAATTTGACTCAAACATCAAATTAAGGTTTTGCGATGTCAATCCTTCTTCCTTAGACCCAAAAATAAAAAAGTTAATGAAAGAATATCAACTCATCTCTAAAATCATACACAAAAATATGTTTTACAGCTCATAAGAAATAAAAAGCACAAATATAGATAAATAAGATAATTTATGTTTTACATCAATATTTATAATATTTTAAACTTTTAAAAGGTTTCGAAATATAAAATTTGAACCTTTTAAAAATTTTCAATATTTATAATATTTGAAACTTTTAGAATTTAAAACTTATAATATTTAAAAACTTTTTAAAAGCTAAGAACTTTTAAAAGTTTTAATATTTATAATATTTAAACTTTTTAAAATTTTAAATATTATAATATTTTTTTGAAATTGTTTAAAGTTTTAGTTTGATCAAATAAAAAACCAGATCAAACCAAATAAAACTTTTAAACTTGGACGCCTGATAAATCAAGCTTTCCTGCTCATTCGTTGTTGGAAGCATATTAATCTTATTTATACTGGTTCTGAACCATTGTCTAAAAAAATTATAGCCGATGTGAAATATTGTGCTTAGTTCTTTGATTTCCATAAATTTAAAATTTTTTTTTTCTAAAAAATTTTATAAATTCAAAAAATGTTAATGAATGACATATCAAATCATGATAGGTTGTTTAAAACAATTCTTAATATAGAAAATTCTGAAAATTGTATAAAATGTTAATAAGTGATATGTCAAATTTTTATTGGTTGTTTAAAATTCTATGTGGACGGTCTTAGGAGCTTATAACTCCTACTTTTTATTAATATAGATTTAAGATTATAAATTTATCCCATGGCTTAGTTAAGTTATTATTATTGTTTATTTCTTCGAACATCAGTTTAATTGATTAGTACATATATATATATATATATATTGTATAATATATTGTCCACATGACCGACGCTTTGATAAAATTTATTAAATGATATCATGGCTTATTATTGTTTATTTCTTTGAACACCACATGGTTTAATTGATTAGTTTATAATTTTATTGACTAGTATGTATATTCGTATAGGTCCGTAATGACAATTGCCGTATGAAACCAAACTTCTCCTCAGGAGGATAGATGGGGCGATTCAGGTGAGATCCACTTTCCACTGTACTGTCCGAGTAGATATTTTCACTATTTCGAGATACGTGAATACATTGAGAGATAGCCAGTCCTGGAATTTAACTTTGTTTCGAACCATAGTAATTTTATTTGATCAGATCATTGAATCATTTATTTCTCTTGAAACCCTTTTCGTGCAACACGTACGATGCTTCACAATCATCTCGGTAATATTGTTTTGATTTAACATGTTAAGTTTATAATTTTATGTCAAAACATGAGTTGATGATTTATTTGTGATTAATTGAGTTACGTTTATGTTTTGTTATTTTATTACTTATATTATCTAAACCATGAATACATACAAATACTCTTCGTGAAGATTGGAGGACATTGAAGAAGATTGACATTTTACAAACATGAATCTTTCTTTTAATTTGCTTCAATTTTTCACGTATGCATGGATGAAGATCGTATAGTATAGAATATGGACTAGGACACACGCGCGCACGTATGGATTAGTTTTGTTTCGCTCACACTGAGTCAAAAAGTCAAAACACTTTCGCCACGTCATCAATATCACTTGCCAGTTGCCACCTCCACCATAGTACAGAGGATGATACCTGAGGGTGCCCGGTTCCTCTAGTAGAATTCATCAATGAAATGTCTTGATATACATAACTAACAAAATACTGTTAAAAAGTTTAATTTGGTAAAACTCGAAAATATTGGGTCCAGATCTGCTACTTCATTAACAAATTTTATAACATTCAACTGACCGTAACATGTTTAAGCACATGAACAAACTTCATATTATTCTTGATTTATGTATTATTCAAACATTTTTTCTTATATATTAATTCACAACAAAATCTAAAAAGAATAATGTTACATCTTCTGCTTCATACAATTTCTTTGTCATCAAAGCTTCCATTGCTGCTCATCAGTAACGTTGAACGGGTACAAGTTGAAGAGGTATTTTCTTGACAATGGAGATATTACCAGCTTCTTCCATATCAATGTCTTCACCTTTCATCCCATCAGGCATACTCCAATCGAAATAATAAAGCAAATTCATCAGCGCTAGTTCCACGGTAGCAATTCCCATTGGCATCCCGGGACAGATCCTTCGACCAGAACCAAACGGTAATAGGTCAAAGTGCTGTCCTCTAAAATCAACGGAGCTATTTGCAAACCTTTCAGGGTTGAAATCTTCAGGGTCGGTCCAACGCTTGGGGTCACGTCCAATCGTCCACACGTTAAGCTGGATTTGCGTTTTCGTGGGAATATCGTAGCCTTGGATCTTGATGTGAGACATTGTTTCCCTTGGAATCACAAATGGAAGTGCTGGGTGTAATCTGAATGTTTCCTTGATTATGTTGTTCAGGTACTCAACTTTGCCTAGATCTTCTTCAGTGATTCTTTCCCTTTTGAGACCAAGGGTGGTTCGAATATTTTCTTGAGCTTTCTTCATCACACTAGGGTTTCTAATAAGTTCTGCCATCGCCCAAATCAACGTCACCGCGCTTGTGTCTATCCCCGCTAGAAATACATCCTGAAGATTACATAATAAAGAAGATACAGAGTTTGAATTAATCAACATGTACTTCAACATGGGAGATATGAAGAGAACCAAGATTTTGAGATTTATTACCATGAGGATTGCCTTGAGATTATCCATATTGAGTTTGGAAGAATCTGAGGGTTCTTGTTTATCCATCATATCCAAGATCAAGGTGACAATATCTTGATTGTTCCTCCTCCCTTCTGGCTTCAAGTGATCATCAATCACATGCTGATAAAAAGCATCAAGTTCTTTAAAGACTTTGTTGATCCTCTTGTGTCGTTGAAACAGCCAATCTACGAACCTTCCAACTCCACCAGGGAAGAAGTCAGAGAACGTGAAAGTCCCTAGAGCTTCTGTTGATTCGTTAACAAGTTCTTCGATCCTGTCTTGATCGATAACAAAGCCACTCTCGTGAAAGTTCTGTCCTAGAGCAACTCTGCATATGATGCTTGCGGTGAGGGAGAAAAAGGTTTTGCTTAGATCCACAGGAGAATGGTTCAAAGCCGATTCCGACACTTTCTTCACCACTAGATCGACCTCTTCCTCTCTGATGTACCTAAAAGACTGAACCTTTTTAGAGCTAAAAAGCTCGATGACCGCGAGTTTTCGCACTTCTCGCCAATACTCACCGTATGGTGCGAAAGTGATGTCTTTGAAACCGTAAGAGAGTTTTCCGGTCCCAACCGACTTTGGTCGGCTGCAACATTCCAAGTCATGGGTTTTGAGAACTGCTTCAGCTGCTTCGCTCGATGAGATCACCACAACAGGAACGAACCCGAGACGAAGAAGTACCACGGGTCCGTACTTGAGCGAGAGCTTATGAAAACATCTGTGAGGCAATCCTGCGAGATGGTGCATGTTTCCAATGATGGGAAGACTTGAAGGGCTCGGTGGAAGATTGAATTTTGCGTTTTTAGTCTGTTTCAGAAAGAGCAATGACACGAGAGTAAGAAGTGAAACTAAGAAGAAACAGAGCAAGATCGACATTTTTCTCTGTTTTTTTTTTTATTTTGATTCTTTCTATTTTTGGCTCTGTTTCTTGGAGATACAAGTTTCGAACATGGAAGACTCTTCTTTATATGGTGAGTGACATGGATTGATTGACGTAGAGATCGATACGTTAACTCATCAAACCAAGTGGTTGTGAAGGTGTAACAGAAGTTACAAGATTTGTGGAAATTATCTTCGTTGAAATCAACAATCTGACAGAAGTACCATCAAGTCTTGTGGGCCCAAACCCACGTGTCGTAATACGATTTGTTGTCAGCGGATAAGCAGTCTGATAACTTTTATTTTTTAATTATTTTATTTTTCTTGTCAACGAGTGTATAGTATATATGGTTATTTTAGTTATGTGAATTTCAGATTTGTAAGGTAGGATGTGAAATTGGAAATTTAATAGATTTTGATTAGATTTTATGGTGATTACAACTCTTCTTTTTGAGATGTAGAAACTTTCTTCGAATCTCATAGTTAAGTAGACGTTTTGGTAAAGATTGTCAAAATTTATGCATATTCCGTTATTTCATTTTTTTCTTGTCTTTGAGTGTTTCTTTTTTTTTTTGTCAATCGTCTTTGAGTGTTTCTAAATAAACTAATCAACAATGTCAATGGCTGATGTCGTTTGGGAACTGTAGATTTTGTTCGAATCCAATTATTTTTCTCCTTGAGAGGTATTGATGATGATGGTGCAACATGTTTGTTGACCTTCATATTACCATTATGGCATTCATCTTTAATTCAAATATTTCAACTACCATGTATCAATCAAAGTTATATACCATAGATCCAAATTTCCTTGCATTATTGAGTTTCTATATTACTAGTAATACGTACAGTACTATAAATAGGCCATTAAATTGACTCCAATTAAAAAAAACAGACATTTTTTTAATTAAATTGAAATTGGATTTCGTGCAAGTTTGTTTCGCTAATTCTTTGACTTTGAGTGTTGAAGATAATACCATTACTGACATCCATAAATAATTTGAATATTTCAACAATGTATCAAATTAGATATTACAAAGTAAAAATAGTATAACTATAATATTTTTGTATTTTGGTCGGCAGGATAAAATACTGTTTATAACTATTCAGAAACAGACATAAACATTAATAACAAGAATAGGATTTCGTGCAAGTTTGTTTCGATGATATGAGAATCGTCTCTTAGTGTTGTTTGAAAGTGACATTTGTGGATGATGTGTTGTGAATTTGTGATCAATATAATGACCATCACCATTAATATAAGTGTATAACTGAAAGGGAAAGCTAGAAATGCAAAAGTTCGTTATAACAAATAAAAATGATGCCAAAAAAAATATATCATTGTGAAAAATGAACTGCAACAGTATCAGGACCAGACACACATCTCACCACTAGGTTCACTGATCACTTTCCAACCTCTACATGCCTTAAGATTAAGACATCATTTGTTTCCACATTTTTAATCTTCTTATCTCCTTTGATCATAACTCTTATTTAGTAAGTTCTCACTTTTTGTAGAAAAAAGATCAAATTTAACTTTTCTCTATTAAAGTCTTATGTTTGCACTAGAATTTGATATAACCATTAACCAAAAAAGGAAAGATATCATTAAAAAATAGCTGAGACAAAATATATGACCAAGTCATCGCCTGATTTCTAAAGTAAGATAATACAAATTAACCCCAAAATCACGTTCCGTGCTTGATCCACCTCACGGATTTATCCAAACTACACAGTAATATACGTGTCGGTAATGTATGTTAAATTTATTTGTTAAATTTATGAGTCATGATTCGTTAATTTGAACTTAACCTTGAGTTCACATGGATTTATATCAGAGTTACCAAAATAAGATTTCTAGTAACAACTCTGACAATTGTCATTTACTTCATTTTCTGCCATTTACGTAATTGTATGCATATTTGTAGACGAGTAGGTAGACTTAGTAAAGAATAAAAAGTAGATGTTCGTAAGACTTGAGTTTTACTCTGTAGCTTGAAATTTCCATAGTAGCCATAAGCCTTTAGATATGTCATAACTACAGAACTACTGTTTGCATATTTCAATTGATTTTGATTAGAAAACCTTATTAAACTTTACTGTTTTTTGATATTTTGTACATCAAACATTCATTAATTCATGTATTTCGCAAATAATATCTACGGAATTATAGGGTTTCTGCTCGTACTCTTTCCATGTCATGCATTGATCTTCTGCTCATCAATAGCGTTGAAGGGGCACAAGTTGAAGAGGTAGTTTCTTGACTACCGTGAGAGTACCAATTTCTTCCATATCAATATCTTCACCTTTCATCCCATTAGGCATACTCCAATCGAAATAATAAAGCAATTTCATCAGTCCTAGCTCCACGGTGGCAATCGCCAATGACATCGCTGGACAGATCCTACGACCAGAACCAAACGGTAATAGGTCAAAGTGTTGTCCTCTAAAATCTACAGAACTATTTTCAAACCGTTCAGGGATGAAATCCTCAGGGTCTGTCCAACGCTTGGGGTCACGTCCAATCGTCCATGCGTTGATATGGATTTGTGTTTNCCATAGATAATTTGAATATTTCAACAATGTATCAAATTAGATATTACAAAGTAAAAATAGTATAACTAAAATAATATTTTTGTATTTTGGTCGGCAGGATAAAATACTATTTATAACTATCCAGAAACAGACATAAACATTAATAACAAGAATAGGATTTCGTGCAAGTTTGTTTCGATGATATGAGAATCGTCTCTTAGTGTTGTTTGAAAGTGACATTTGTGGATGATGTGTTGTGAATTTGTGATCAATATAATGACCATCACCATCAGTATAAGTGTACAACTGAAAGGGAAAATTAGAAATGCAAAAGTTCAAATAAACATGATGCCAAAAAAATAATCATTGTGAAAATGAACTGCAACAGCAACAGTATCAGGACCACACACACATCTCACCACTAGGTTCACTGATTACTTTCCAACCTCTACATGCCTTAAGATTAAGACATCATTTGTTTCCACATTTTTAATCTTCTTATCTCCTTTGATTATAACTCTTATTTAGTAAGTTCTCACTTTTTGTAGAAAAGAAGATCAAATTTAACTTTTCTCTATTAAAGTCTTATGTTTTGCACTAGAATTAGATATAACCATTAACCAAAAAAAAAAAAGATTTCATTAAAAAATAGCTGAGACTAAATATTTGACCAAGTCATCGCCTGATTTCTGAAGATAAAACAAATTAACCCCAAAATCACGTTACGTGCTTGATCCACCTCACGGATTTATACAAACTACACAGTAATATACGTGTCGGTAACGTATGTTAATTTTTTTTTTTTTTTTATGTATGTTAAATTTATGAGTCATGATTCGTTAATGTGAACTTAAATAAGATTTCTAGTAACAACTCTGACAATTGTCATTTACTTCATTTTCTGCCATTTACGTAATTGTATGCATAGTTGTAGACGAGTAGGTAGACTTAGGAAAGAATAAAAAGTAGATGTTGGTAAGACTTGACTTTTACTCTGTAGCTTGAAATTTCCATAGTAGCCATAAGCCTTTAGATATGTCATAACTGCAGAACTACTGTTTGTATATTGTCCTACAACGAATTGAACTACTATATTTCAATTGATTTTGATTAGAAAACCTTATTAAACTTTACTGTTTTTTGATATATTTGTACATCAAACATTCATTAATTCATATATTTCGCAAATAATATCTACGGAATTATAGGGTTTCTGCTCGTACTCTTTCCATGTCATGCATTGATCTTCTGCTCATCAATAGCGTTGAAGGGGCACAAGTTGAAGAGGTAGTTTCTTGACTACCGTGAGAGTACCAATTTCTTCCATATCAATATCTTCACCTTTCATCCCATCAGGCATACTCCAATCGAAATAATAAAGCAATTTCATCAGTCCTAGCTCCACGGTGGCAATCGCCAATGACATCGCTGGACAAATCCTACGGCCAGAACCAAACGGTAATAGGTCAAAGTGTTGTCCTCTAAAATCTACAGAACTATTTTCAAACCGTTCAGGGATGAAATCCTCAGGGTCTGTCCAACGCTTGGGGTCACGTCCAATCGTCCATGCGTTGATATGGATTTGTGTTTTCGGGGGAATGTCGTAGCCTTGAATCTTGATGTGAGACATTGTTTCCCTTGGTACCAAAAACGGAACAGGTGGGTGCAATCTGAATGTTTCCTTGATAACATGCTTCAAGTAATCAACCTTTCCTACGTCTTCTTCAGTGATTCTTTCCCTTTTGACCCCGAGGGTGGCTCGGATATTTTCTTGAACTCTCTTCATCGCTTTAGGGTTCCTAACGAGCTCGGTCATCGCCCAAATCATTGTTATGGCGCCTGTGTCTACCCCCGCGAGAAATACATTCTGTGCATCACATAAATCATTTATACACACTTAGAAGTTATATAAACCACCGTTTGAATATATGAATGAACCAAAGAAATGAGCATTACCATGAGGACTGCCTTGATATTACCCACACTGAGCTTGAAATAATAATTTTTATCGATCATATCCAACAACGAGGCAACAATGTCTCCGGGGGCATCCAAACTTTTGCGTCGCTTCAAGTGATCATCAATCACATGCTGGTAAAAAGCATCAAGCTCTTCAGAGACTTTGTTTATCCTCTTTTGCGTTCGAAACAAGGAATCTAAGAATCTTCCAGGTCCACCGGGGAAGAAGTCTGAGAAAGTAAAGCTTCCTAGCGTTGTCGTACTCTCGGTAACAAGATCTTCGATCCTGTCCTGATTGATGATAAAGCCGCTATCGTGGAAGTTCTGTCCTAAGGCTACTCTACAAGTTATGGCTGCTGTAAGGGAGAAAAAGGTTTTGCTTAGATCCACAGGAGATTGCTTCAAAGCCGATTCCGACACTTTCTTCACCACGAGATCGACCTCTTCCTCTCTTATATACCTATAAGATTGAACCTTCTTAAGGCTAAAAAGCTCGATAACCGCGAGTTTTTCGCATTTCCCGCCAATACTCACCATACGGTGAGAAAGTGATGTCTGTAAAGCCATAGGAGAGTCTTCCGGTCCCGAGCGTCTTTGGTCTGTTGCAACATTCCAAGTCATGGGTTTTGAGAACTGCTTCAGCTGCTTCACTCGAAGACACCACAACTACTGGGACAAACCCGAGACGAAGAAGTATCACAGGACCGTATTTGATGGAGAGCTTATGGTAAAATCTGTGAGGCAATCGGGAAATATGGTGCAAGTTTCCAATGATCGGAAGACTTGGAGGGCTCGGAGGAAGATTGTATTTTGCGACATTTATCTTTCTAAGAAAGATTGATGACACAAGTGTTACAAGCGTGACCAAGAAGAAACAGAGCAAGATCGCCATTTTTT
>NC_025698.1:6190276-6206770 GCF_000633955.1 Camelina sativa | reverse complement strand
GGTGAGAAAGTGATGTCTGTAAAGCCATAGGAGAGTCTTCCGGTCCCGAGCGTCTTTGGTCTGTTGCAACATTCCAAGTCATGGGTTTTGAGAACTGCTTCAGCTGCTTCACTCGAAGACACCACAACAACTGGGACAAACCCGAGACGAAGAAGTATCACAGGACCGTATTTGATGGAGAGCTTATGGTAAAATCTGTGAGGCAATCGGGAAATATGGTGCAAGTTTCCAATGATCGGAAGACTTGGAGGGCTCGGAGGAAGATTGTATTTTGCGACATTTATCTTTCTAAGAAAGATTGATGACACAAGTGTTACAAGCGTGACCAAGAAGAAACAGAGCAAGATCGCCATTTTTTTGCTTCCTCTGTTTTTTTCTTCTTTGGATCTGTTAGTCGAACAGTTATGTTTGTTTATAAGATAGGTGAAAGGTGTTGATAACGTGTGTTGAGTGGTTGTGAATTGCTAACAAAAGTTGCAACATTTTTCCATTTCTTCTTTGAAATCTTACATATTGTGACAAAAGCATAATCGTCTTGTGGTCCAAAGATCCACTGATTGACAAGTCCGGAACTGATGGCTTTTCTTTGCCAAGAAGGATTGCACAAATCATTACCACAGAAGTACAGAACTATGTCATTGTCCACAATCGAGACTCTTCCACGTATACGCAAGTTTCCGGAGGAGTTTTAGTAAGATTGTTGATAGCGTGGCTCTGTTCTTTGGGAAATTGATGCGAGTAGTATTGTCTTTTTAGTCGGCGCAAAGATACAATCTTTGTGGATCCTAGCTTCATTTGGAAATTTAGGTTGATGATAAAAATGGACAGAGCGGAAGCAATTTATGTGGTCCAAGCTCAGCTGTCCCTTTAGAACTCTCTAAAAGCCACCATGCAACAATCAATCTCAATGCTACCAAAACAGAACACTTCAGTCTTGACGCCACGAGAATGAAACATTTCTATGACAGCCTTTCATCCGAACCTCTTACAATTGTAGTCTGGTAGTGAACCTCCTTCTCATGATTTTCGATTAAGGTAAATATAACAACAAACACTAAAAATTGAGCACAACAATCACAATCCCTACATTGATGTTTGAAACAACGAGTAAGGGAGAAGCAAGTTATTGCAGAAAAAGAGAATCTTATAGAGAATAATTTGCGAGCAACATTTCAGATCACTAAAATAGAAATCCAAGGCTTAAGTTCGAGATAACTCAGTATATACTACCACATAACGTCTGAACAGAAAAAGGGTGAACATAACAAAACTAAACAGGTTTGTTACTCGGCGGTTGCTTCCTCCATGACTTGTTCTGCAATGGCTGGTGGCACGGGATAGTAGTGATAGTGTAGCTCCCCAACATCATCTCCAGATAATTTTGTCCATCCTTCAGGACCGACGTGGTACACTGATCATATGAGAAGAGACCAATATTATGAGCTAAATAAGAATCAGAATCTTTAAAGTTTGAAATCACATTTGGACCACAAAATGCATTGGGACTACTAACCGCTAGCAACTCCACCACTGGCTCCATCACGGAATGTCGCATGGTAGATTGATCTCCTTGCTAACTCAGAAGCTTCTTCAACAGACATTTCATATTTGTACCTAATGATACAAGCAAAATCACAAATATGAACTGGTAACTTGGCTTAACATAATTAGATATTGGATTTTAGCTTTTGGGATTTGGACAAAAATTATGAAGATGTCGTTGGGGCGATGACTTACCCACTGTCGAGTACACCGTAAGCGTATGGTGAACCAGAACCGACGGAAAACCTGTCTCCCTTGAGTCGTCCACCTTCGTTGTCAACATAGTATAGTCCAGGACCCTATATACAAGAAAAGGATTTAGCATTCGTTTGAGTGAGAAGAAAATAACAGTGTTGAAGATATGAAGTTGGCTTTACTGACAGTTTCGTCCCATCCAGCAATCATTGTCCCGACAGAGAGTCCCATTCCACGGTATGAATAGAGCATGTTTGCAAGAAGTTTTGAAGCTCCGGAGACAGAGATTCTTCTCTTGTTTGCCAGCTCATGTAGGCGACACTTGAATAGAATAAATAAATCAAGAGATCAGCCATAGTTCCGACAGATAAAAATCCACATACACAATGAGACTCACAAGCCAAAATTTAAGTAAGAACTAGGTAGACCCACTCAAATGAAGAGGAACTATATCAACTTACATCCAACAACTCTTACCCCCCGGATTTAACATTAGAGAGCGTTTATAGTTCATCAATCTTAAGTACTATTTTAATTGATATCTAAGAACAGCAAAAACAGAAAGCTGAACTTTATTATTGTTAAGAAATTGTTTAGTACACAGAACAAGGGTTCTAAAACCACCACATGCCCAACAGAGAATGCATGCTTAGAATCCAAAAAGTTCATATGATCATAGGGTCACCATATGACAAGTGAACTCTTTATCATTCTTCAATACAGACAGAACTATAATTCTAAACGTTCAACAAGGCAGATGAATCTGTCTCTTTTGGAAATCAATACATCACAATCAGAGCAAGGTAACAAGATTCCCGATAGCCACACAGAAAAGATGAAGAAGCAGAGATATCGAGCTAGTTACCTTAATTCCAAGATTTCTGTGCCAGAATTGGCAGTCAGCAGCTCCTCCAGCCATTGTACCGAGCATATAAGGATTGATTTCAATAATCTTCTTCACAGATTGTGAAGCTGAAAAGGGAAAACCGATATAAGAGCATCAACAGCAATCACACAAATGCTTCCTTTCCTCTATTGGTTCACTATCATTGACCAATAGAGAGATGACTAGAAATTGTTTGCCAATACAGAAAAAAAAAACTAAATCGACAATAACCTAAATTAATCTTCATTGTAATGGTGTTTCCACCACAGTTAGTTATAATGAAAAAAATGCATACTTTTGAGGAAATCTTTGGCAATATCACAGCTAAAAAGCATGGATGTGTGTGCATACAAAACTAAAACTAAAGTGATAAAAGAAGAGAACATACAGATATATCCGCCCATGCTAGCCCGAGAATCAGCAGCAACCATAACACCTCCTTTGAAGATAAAAGCGAGTGTAGTTGTTCCTTTTGCATGCTTCAACATATCTACAGCTTTTTTCTGGAATCCATCAAACTGAAACCAACACAAAAACCAGTTTCGTAATCAAATAATTCATTGACTCATACTGCTTCAAATCACACACACACACAAAAAAAAAACTCACCTCTTTGGTGTGGGGTAGATCAAACGACGGCACAGAAGAAAGCTCATCAAGCATATCGCTGCTCGAGCCAAAGCCAATCGTAGGCACGGAAGTCTCGAACCCACTAGTATCAAGCTTCATGTTTGCAACCCTACCCACAAAATTATTGAAAAAAAACAAAATCAAGTTCTCATAAAAGATAAGCTAAACCTAGAATGAGATAAACACGAAATCAGATGTGGATCAAAGAGCTTTTCTCTCAAAACTTTCAAATCAGATCTAGCACTAGATATATTCGCGTCGGTAAAAAAAAACCCAAAACCCTCATTATCTTCATTTACAAAGCCAAATCAACTATACTAGAGCTCGATTAGGATCGGAAACGTACCTTACTGAAGAAAAGTATTCAAATCGAGGCAAAGGGTTAACGGAGGAGAAGAAGAAGAATGCTCTAAAGTGACCAACGACGACGACGACGAGTTAAAAAGGAAGAAGAGATCGTTTCTTGAGCTCCGGGCAAACCTCAAATATGGGCCATAACTCTGTCAATCATATTGGGCTATCAAGTTAATGGGCCCATCACAATCATACTAGAATTATTTAATTACGAATTTAATCTATCATATATTTTTTTCTTTTTTCGGAAAATTGTTTCATGTGGTGCAATGTTTTTAATTCATAGTTTGGTTTTTGGTTAAATGTTGACATATGTTGATTTAGTATTGCAATTTTGTTCTTATGATATTTCTCAGTAATGGATGTTTTAGGGGGTCATATCCTTTTTCTTTTCGTGTAACATGCACAAAGTTGAAGACTTTATTCCAACATATTCACTTTTACGAAAGTGATATAAGATCATTAGATCATGTCTACATAATTAAAGCGCTAGCTACAACATTATAATCACAACGATTGGTTATGGATTTCTTCTAATTAACCTATTTTCATCTCTGGAACATTAAATCAAATTACATACAATTCAGAAATGTCAATTCTATTATTCAAAATACAAAATCAAATGCTTTTTCCCTCTTTGCCATTTTGTTTATTTCTAAAAGTTTCAGGGAAATATGAAAAAACATACAACAAAAATACAATAAACTATCTATTTGAGTATATTATATGTATAATCAAATGTATCAACAAAAGAAGCAAATATAGTTTGTCAGAAACTCAGAATGCTGCAACTCGCTAACGATTTGTATTGCATCTTCTTGCTCGCATAGTCCCTGTAGGAGGGGTATTTAACGAGATGCTGCATTGTGTGTGCAACCAATAAGAGTATCTCATTAACGCCCCATGGTTCGAGCGAGCGTGAAATGTTCCTCTCAGGTTCAACAACACTGGTCCAGTTTCGAGCTGCAGCTGCAACTCCTGGCTCTGAATTTGCTGGATCGACACCTGACTGCTGACGAGATGGAAGCTCGTGAACATTGACATCCCCTTTGGTACAATGAATGGCTCGATGTGTTCTCTCGCTATGAGTGTGTTGTAGAAGTAGAGCTCGAACATCACGTAGCTGAAGTCCACACTGCTTTTCTTACTCGGGTTTGTGAAGTTTACCACAATGGCGAGATCTCCATTCAGAACGTAGCCCATGTTGAGATTGGCAGCGTTTAGGGTTGCTGCTGAGATGTCGAAGTACGGTGAGCGTGGACGGTTGGCCAGGTAGACTATGAGGAGGATGAGACCGGCGAAAACCAGGATGACCAGGAGAATTGCACAGCATATTGTGGCCGGCAATGTCATGGGTTTGGTCCTCTTTGGACCTGGTTGATGCACTGGTCGTGTTGGAGCTGTTCTCCATGGACTTGGTTCTCTTGGAGCTGTTCCCCATGGACTTGGTTCAGATCCGTAGCCACGGTGTTGAGGTCGCTGCTCTTCAGGGCTCAATAGCAATGGCCTGGCAGAGTTTGGAGTATGGCGTGGTGGTAACGGTTCCTCTTGTCTCAGTGGCAAAGGTCTTGAAGATGGCAATTCATGGATTATGTCAGGGGGCTCAGTCTGGTGGCGTCCTCGAGTCTTTATTTTCACCCTAGGTGGAGCAGTTGAGTGAGTCTGTGGGATCTGGTCGTGGTGTGGAGCGGTCCATGAGCTAGAGGGACCACCAGGATGTTGATCCTGAAAGGGAAACTGAGCGAAATGAGGGTTGGTTTCATAGTGGTGGTGAGACATTGATGTAGCAACTAAAGAAGAAAAGAGCTAGGTGTAACCGTGAAAGCAATAAAGAGAGAAAATTTTGAGTGCTTTTCTAAGTGAAAGAGATGATTACTTGATGAGAAGTTTAAGTAGGATTCTTGTGTTAAAGGAAACTGACATAAGGAAGCAAGTAATCTTTTTCATACTCAAGCAAACAAAACTAGATACATCATTTCTTCTTTCTCATCCTCTTTTATTTTTGTAACAGTACCAAGAAATTTAATAGGGTTCTTGGAAAGAGAGAGAGAGAAAGCAAGGTAACACTTACAGGTTCCCAATTATGGTAAAGATTAATAGACGCTCTGTTCAGTAATGAGTGTCTTTCTTCCTCTTCTTGTCTCGCATCTATAAAGGCTTAGTTCTGTCTGCATCAGTACACATCATAAAATTTAGTAAATGAGATGATTATAGCAAAGGGTAATAAAGCTGTCACAAATACAATAAAATTGCCAATTTGCCATCATTGGGCCCGACATAGCTTGATCTTGTTATAGAATAAGTCAGTCTATGAAAAATATATGCAGGCACAAGAAAAAGGAAAGGTTGGCACGTGTTAAAACAAAGTATTTCGAAACTAAAGTAAACTAGTGAGATAAATTATGAGGCCTGAGCTAACCTTTTGGCTTTCAGCCTTTAAGATGCAGCTTGTTGAGGCAGAATACATCGATTGTGCCTTATGCTCCTGATATATCAAGATCGAAAACCTCATTGGTTGTAATATATTCATCATGGAAACTAATCGAGCCTGCACCTGACAGTGGAAGTGAAATTCTACAAGCTTGCTTAAAAAAAAACGTTCTACAAGGGTACAATTTAAGGAGGAATTTCATGCTTTTCATACTAAGCAACAGAGGTGAACAAACAAAAACAAAAATCATACCAAGCAATAGCAAGATTGATGTGCTGATGCATAGCATAGGTAAATCCTTTTATCAGTCCAATATGCTCAGTCCTCAGTCTAATATTTCTGAGGAATGGGTTTAAACTGAGTTAAGAGAAAATTGTTTAATCTCTTCTGCAAGAGAGCTGGCAGTCTTGTTCCACAATCTATCCTTCTGGAGTATTAATGCGTGTCAGCTGCATCAGGGAAAGGCAGAGAAGAGTTGGTTCCAATAAAAAAAAATACAAGAGAAATACTTTAGTTAGTCTATGCAAGCTCAACTACGCATTTGCTTATGTAAAACGAATAAAATTAGTTCAAACCTGATAAGTTGGTTATTGCTCTCCAAGCAGTCGCAGGCATCAGTAGAGTTGAAATGGCTCTGTATCAGCATCTCCTTTCCGCCTAATGTTGACTAAGATGGCATTTTTGCACAGGAGAAGATAATGTTGAAAATTACAAAAGTGTATACCCTTTTTTATGCCTAAACATCAGCACTCATTGAACAGCTGGCCTTGATGAGTGTATCGGACACATCTCTATCTAGGGTGAATCCTTTATCCATCATCTGATCCCAAACCTTATAGGCTGCAGATAANGGGTGTCTTCCTTCCTCTTCCTGTCTCGCATTTATAAAGGCTTAGTTCTTTCTGCATCAGTACACATCATAAAATCTAGTAAATGAGATGACTATAGCAAAGGGTAATAAAGCTGTCACAAATATAATAAAATTGCCATCAATGGGATTCACGACATAGCTTGATCTTGTTATAGAATAAGTCAGTCTATGAAAAAATATGCAGGCACATGAAAAAGAAAGGCTGGCACGTGTTAAAACAAAGTCCTTCGAAACTAAAGTAAACTAGTGAGATAAATTATGAGGCCTGAGCTAACCTTTTGGCTTCCAGCCTTTAAGATGCAGCTTCTTGAGGCAGCATAGTTCGATTGTGCCGTATGCTCCTGACATATCAACATCCATAACCACATTGGTTGTAATATATTCATCATGCAGCTAATCGAGCCTACACCTGACAGTGGAAGTGAAATTCTACAAGCTTGCTTAAAAAAAACGTTCTACAGGTGTACAATTTAAGGAGGAATTTCATGCTTTTCATACCAAGCAACAAAAGTGAACAAAAAAAAAAACAAAAACCATACCAAGCAACAACAAGATTGATGTGCTGATGCATAGCAAAGGTAAATCCTTTTATCAGGCCACTATGCTCAGTCCTCAGTCTAATATTTCTGAGGAATGGGTTTAAACTGAGTTAAGAGAAAATCGTTTTATCTCTTATGTACGAGAGCTGGCAGTCTTGTTCCACAATCAATCCTTCTGGAGTATTAATGCGAGTCAGCTGCATCAGGGTAAAGGCAGAGAAGAGTTGGTTCATATAAAAAAAAAATACAAGGAAAGTCAAATGAACAAAAAAGGAAATAGTTTAGTTAGTCCATGCAAGCTCAACTACGGATTTGCTTATGTAAAACGAATGAAATTAGTTCAAACCTGATAAGTTTGTTATTGCTCTCCAAGCAGTCGCAGGTATCAGTAGAGTTGAAATGACTCTGTATCAGCATCTCCCTTCCGCCTTATGTTGACTAAGATGGCATTTTTGCACAAGAGAAGATAATGTTGAAAATTTCAAAAGTGTATACCCTTTTTATGCCTAAACATCAGCACTCATTGAACAGCTGGCCTTGATGAGTGTATCGGACACATCTCTATCAAGGGTGAATCCTTTATCCATCATCTGATCCCAAACCTTATAGGCTGCAGATAATTTATTTTCCCGTATGAGTCCTCCAATAATGAACTTGAAAGTTAACTCGTCAGGACAACATTCTTTACTCTCCATATCCTCAAACAATTTTATAGCTTCCGTTACCCTACATGACCTGCAGAGGCCACTTATAAGGGAGTTGTATGAAACCGCATCTGGTGTAATTCCGTGCTTTACCATGTCATTGAAAACACCATAAGCCTTGTCAATATTTCCGGATTTACACAAATGGTCCAGGATTGTTGTGTAGAAAATGCGATCTGGCGACAGACCTAACTCTGTCATCTGATCCAGTAGCTTCTTTGCAACACTAGATTTACCTTCCCTAAGACAAGCCTTGATAAGAATTGTGTACGTGACCACATTCATTACTATCCCTTTCTGTCTCATCTCCTCAAAGAGCTTGTAAGCCTTCCTAGTGTTTGACGCCCTACAGAATGTTTCAATCAGAGTACTGTAGGAGACAATATCACAGAAACCTCTAGGCTCCATCTCTTTTACCATGAAGGTATAGCATTTATCAGGATGACTAACCCTGCAATGCCGCTTAAGCAACTGGTTATAACTATAAGCATCAAGCTCTATCCCGCTTCTTACCATCTCAGTCATCACCCCTTCCGCTTTCTTCAACATATTGTTATCATAATAATAATTCAACAAAACATTGTATGTAACAAGATCCGGTTCACACTCAATCTTGCTCATAAATGCTTTTAAAGCTTCTGCCTTTTCTATTCTACCCGCTTTACAAAACCCACTAATCAACGCATTATAAACCACTGTACTAAGCTTAACTCTTGCACTCTTGATCTCCTCCGCCACCATCTCATAAGCCAAATCAACTTTCCGAGCGTGACATAACCCAACAACAAGTGATGCACATGCTTTATTATCTNATTTATCAGGATGACTAACCCTGCAATGCCGCTTAAGCAACTGGTTATAACTATAAGCATCAAGCTCTATCCCGCTTCTTACCATCTCAGTCATCACCCCTTCCGCTTTCTTCAACATATTGTTATCATAATAATAATTCAACAAAACATTGTATGTAACAAGATCCGGTTCACACTCAATCTTGCTCATAAATGCTTTTAAAGCTTCTGCCTTTTCTATTCTACCCGCTTTACAAAACCCACTAATCAACGCATTATAAACCACTGTACTAAGCTTAACTCTTGCACTCTTGATCTCCTCCGCCACCATCTCATAAGCCAAATCAACTTTCCGAGCGTGACATAACCCAACAACAAGTGATGCACATGCTTTATTATCTGGCCTAACTCCGCTACGAATCATTTCATTCCAAATCTCAACAGCATCAGTGACCTTACCAGCTCTAAATAACCCATTAATAAGTATAGTATAAGATACAACATCCGGTTCCCTACCTCTCTGAACCATACAAAAGAACGTTTGAACAGCAAAACCTACTTTATTCTCTCGACACAACAGATCCAAGTAAATGTTGAACGCCCAGATATCTGGTATGAATCCAAGGGTTTCCATATCCCTCAGAAGGGCGTCAATGAGACCAAATTTTTTAACTTTACATAAACCCGAGATAAACCTCGAGTAAGTGAAGGGGATGAGGGAGAAACCCATTGGCTTCATATCCCAATATATAGCCTCAGCAAGCTCAAATCTAGACTCTTTGACCAAAACCCCGATGAAACGGTTGTAATCGGAAGAGAAAACACGGTAGCTTGACTGACGCATTTCATCGAACACCTGAACAGCGTTGTCGATCATACCTGACTTCACGAGGTTGGCGATACGCGAGCGGTATGCAAGGCGTACTGCGCCCAGCGTCTGATGCATATCAGAGCTCGACGCATATGATCATATCAGAGCTCGCCCCTTCTTGTTTCAACGCGGCGACATCAGATCGGCGACGACGGCTGGTGCTGAGCTTTAAGCTAGAGGGAAAACAACGAGAAGACTTAGGCTCCAACATTATTAATCTGAGGCTTTCTTAAAGTGGGCTTAAAAGAAGGCCCAATAATCTCTTGACAAAACCTCTCTGCGAACGAGAGAGTTAGGTTTTGGCTTGTTCTTTCTTCTCTTTCTCTCCTCTTTCTCCGTTTACGAGCTCATTACAGGGTTTAAGCCTTTAAGCAGGATTCAGAAAGCTCAAAACTTTTAGGGAAATTTCACATTTTTACTTTCTCTGAAGTTCGTCTACGATGGAGGAAGAGAAGTTGAGGGTTCGTCTGGTTTTTGAGGACCGACGGATTCTGAGTAAGTATCAGAAGAAACAAGGTCTAACACGGAGCTGGGTTGTTCTGAATCGTAAATGTCAGCGTACTGTTTCAGAGTTTTCTGATCATATCTTTCATACATTCAACCTCTTTGAAGCTTGTCCTCATGGCCTCACTCTATCTGTACGGTTACTTCTTTTTGCCCTAATTTCAGTGAAATCAAATTTGTCAATGTTGACGCCATTAATGCTTACATTCACTTATTTTTTCTGGTCTTTCAGATGGAAGGGTTCGTTTTGCCACCGTTCGAGTCGAGCTGTGTATTGAAGGATAAAGATATCGTTTGGTAAGTTTCATCAATCTCTTCTTTTTCAGATTTTTTTTCCTTGTGAAGCATTTACTTACATTAGAGCTCTATCAAGTATCGTTAGTGTTAAAATTTTCGATTTTTTTGGTAGTGTTAAGAAGAAGAAAAAATCGTTGTTGGAGATTGTTGGGGAAGACAGTGAGGAGAATGATTACAAGGCGATTGAGGTTGTGGAGAGGCCTCAGATTCGTCCTGGTGAAATGCTTCTTGCTAATGAGGAATTCGAAAAGGAAACTGGAGGATATGAAAGTGAGTCTGAGGAAGATGAGCTTGAAGAGATAGCGGAGGAGTTTGTGCCAGAGAAGAAGACTTCCAAGAAGCGTAAAGCTTCAAGCAAAAGCCTAAGCTCCAAGTAGGATCTCTACTAGAACGATTCTTAATCACCTAAATGTGTTTTTTTTGTAATTCATGTTTGATGATGATGTAGGAGGAAAAAATGTAAGTTAGCTACTACTGAAGAATCTCCCAAGAAAAGAGAAGACGCAGCTATTGTAAGCAATGTTGTGAAGAAGACGAAGAAGAAGAGGTCATTGGATGTACAGACAGCTGAAAATGATGAACAGAATGTCAGTAAAACCAAGCCTATTACCAGTTCAAAGAGGTAGGTTGACTTTTACGTTGTTAAAACTCATTGTGAATCTCTAATCATCCTGACTTTTCTCTAACTAGTCATATTTCCATTGCCTTACTTTTGAGTGCAGGTCATCGCAACAAGAAGATGGCAAAGAGCCTAACGATCTGTGCCAACCATCTGCTGACACTAAAAAGGTTTGAGTTGACTTCATTGTCGTAAAGAACTAGAATGAGCAATGTGTATTATGTAAAACTTCTTGATGTTTGTCGATGCATGGATTGGGGTTTTGTGTCACTTACTCCGTTAGCTTCCTATGGGTCCTTTTTTGCAATAAGGAATGTAACTCTTCTTTATATTTATTTTAGACACCTAGCAGAAGTGCTCGGCGTAAAAAGGCTAAACGGCAATGGTTGAGAGAGAAGACAAAACTAGAAAAGGAAGAGGTTCTTCATCAAATACTTACAAAACTTAAAATGATAAGACTTATGTATCTATCATGTGTTTTAGTGATGTACGGCATGTTCTTCATCCCTGATATCTTCTTATATGTTTCATGATTTGCAGCTTCAACAGAAGCAGTTGGTTGTAGCACCTAGCCAAAAACCAGTCATCACTATAGATCACCACGTGGCTGAGGAAAATCACTTTGAAGCTCTTGAACATCAACAACAAGATGAGCTTGGTGATGGTGTTGGGGATGAAGTGGTTCCTGTGGAAGTGAGACCAGGCCACATTCGCTTCAAGCCGCTCGGTAATATTATTATGTGAATTTGTCTCTGCGTATCTTTTTTGCGTTTGTAAGTCTTCTCACAGTTTCCCGTATATGCTTAATTTTCAGCTGGAACAGATGAAGCTCCCGTTGAAAATGAAACTCCTGCGGTATGACTTACCCTTATCTTTGTATCCTTAAAGCTTTCCCAAATGTGAATCTGTAATGATCATGACTAAATGATGTTAGGAAAACTTCTTGTGGAATGGAAACATGGCGAAGAAGAAAGGACAAAAATGGGGCACAGAGAAGACAAGATTTTCCAAACGATATGCTCAGGATTTCAATGAAGAAACGCCTTATCAGACACAACCCGCGGAAGCTGAAACATTTGCAAAGGGTCCGATCGATTATGACCAACTTGTGGCTTACACTGGCTCAGTAGAGGTTTGATTATATCATTTACTACCCCCCAGCATGCTATTTATAAATTCAGCATTTTTTAACTCATCAACTCTTGGTTTGTTAACATTACAGAAAGGAGATATTATTGCATACCGTCTCCTTGAGCTAACATCATCTTGGACGCCTGAGGTTTCCTCTTTTCGGGTAAAGTATCTGACTCTCTTTCTTTTAAGCCAAATTGGTCAAACAACTCTTTTTTGAGGAACCTATTCCCTTTACAATATACTTCTCTTGGTAGGTTGGGAAGATAAGCTATTATGATCCAGACTCGAAGAAGGTGACGTTGATGCCTGTTCAAGAATTTCCAATCGAGAAAAAGACAGAAGAGGACGATGATTTCTCAATGCAACCTGATACATCTCTTTATAAAGAAGACGGATCCTTGGAGGTATGCTTCATGGTTTATATCATGTCATATCTTATGAACAAGAACACAGATCTAGTTTGCTTGCTAAGCATCACAATTCTAATATAAGAAAGACTTGACTTCTGCAGATAGAATTTTCTGCTCTGCTCGATGTCCGCAGTGTCAAAACAAGGGGATCAGATTCCGCAGAAGTCACCAAGTCAGCACCGCCCGAGCCTGACCAGTCAGCTACAAAGCAAAAGCTAAGCGCAAGCAAAGATTTGCAGACCCCTATAAAAGGTAAGTATTCCAACAAACTTGGATTATATGGTACTGGAAAGGCGTTTTATTTTACTTCATTGGACCTATGTCTATTGCAGAAAATGGAAAAGTGAATCCCTGGGAGGAATTAAGTGAAGCTTTAAGTGCAAAGAAAGCAGAATTGTCTGAGGCGAACAATGGCTGGAACAAGAAAGGGAGTTCAAGTGGAGGCTCATGGTCTTACAAGGCACTGCGAGGCAGTGCTATGGGTCCGGTAATGAATTATCTAAGATCTCAGAATGAGATTTGAGAAAGACTAGGACACATCTCTCTAGAAGAAACTTGGATGCTTTTTTCTTCATTTTGGATATGAAAACTCAGACAAGAATAGAGAAAGCCATTTTGTTTTGAGACTGTGAATGGGCACTGCTGAGCTTTCCAAGGGTTATAAGGTTTTATGTATAGAGCAAAACAACGAATGTGTATTACTCTTAAGATCTTTTCTAAGTTTATGTTTTGAATCAATTCAAAAATCTGAAACATGAATGTGTTGGCCATTGGATTCACATTTGACAACAACGCGAGAAGATTTTCTTATGTTTGTAAAGATGGCCACATAAAACACAGCTGGTGGGGCAAAAAAAAAAGATACGTTTGATAATATTCATCTAAAAACAATGACTCCATGACCGTTCGTTTCCTCTTCAAGTCAACCGTCACTTGCCTACACGTCGCGTGAACCACAACGGCACAACGTTCAAGCCAGTAACTTCCTCGTAAACTGATTGCTACGTGATTCACACGCTCCAATCATGCGCGTAATGATATCTCTTTCTCCGTCCATTGCTCCTCCGTTCTGAAACCTACAAACAAAAACAAACCTTCAAAAAGGAATAAAAAATCCGATTTTTATCATACAAAATTTCATCTTTTAGGCGACGGCGAGAGAATCTGAGATTGGATTCGATTTCTTGGGCAGTGATTTGGATTTACTCACTCGGAGCTTCGGAATACTTTTAATTGGACTCGTTTACAGATTCAATTTGGTTTCTTTTTCCAGATCTGAGTGGTTATCTCCGATTTTGGATTTGAATTCACAGATGTCGAAACCTTGGGGTGGAATCGGTGCGTGGGCCGATGAGGCTGAGCGTGCCGATGAAGAGCAAGCTGCTGAAGCTACAGCTACGGCGGCGGATTCACAGAGTTTCCCGAGTCTGAAAGAGGCTGCCACTGCTAAGTCTTCTAAGAAGAAGAAGAAGATGACTCTATCGGAGTTTACAAACGGACCATACGCTGCACCGAGCTCTGCTGGATTGACGAGGGAACAGATGCTTCAGCTTCCCACTGGTCCAAGACAACGCTCTGAGGATGAAATGCAACCTGGTCGTCTCGGTGGTGGATTCTCTAGTTACGGTGGAGGAAGGTCTAGTGGACCTCCGGGAAGAATGTCACGAGATCGAGATGATTCTGATGGGTCTTGGGGCGGTGGTGGTGGTGGTGGTAGGAGATCTTATGGCGGATTTGACGATGATCAGAGGGGATCTAATTCTAGGGTTTCTGATTTCCCACAAGTGTCTAGGGCTGATGAGGATGATGATTGGGGAAAAGGAAAGAAATCGCTTCCTTCCTTTGATCAAGGACGTCAAGGTGGTCGTTATGGTGGTCTCGGTGGCGCTGGTGCTGGCGGTAGCGGCGGCAGTTATGGTGGCGGAGGTGGTAGCGGTGGCAGTTATGGTGGTGGAGGAGGTGGCTTCTCTAAAGCTGACGAGGTTGATAATTGGGGAGCAGGTAAAGCAAAAGCATCTACATTTGGGTCGGGTTACCGTGACTCTGGACCGGAGCCTGATCGATGGGCACGAGGAGTTCTCCCTTCCGGAGGTGTTCAGGAGGAGCGTCGTCGTCTTGTTTTGGAGCCACGTAAAGTTGATACAGGAGTGACTGAAACTGAAACTGAAACTGAAACTGAAACTGAAACGGAAACAGCTGTGAAGACTAGTAAGCCGAGTCCATTTGGCGCAGCTAGACCAAGAGAGCAAGTTTTGGCGGAGAAAGGATTGGACTGGAAGAAAATTGACTCAGATATTGAGGCCAAGAAGGGACAAACGAGCAGACCATCTAGCGCACAATCTAGTCGACCATCAAGTGCTCAATCTAACAGGTCTGAGAGTACAGCACTGAACAATGTGGAGAATGTGGTGAAACCGAGACCAAAGGTGAATCCTTTTGGCGATGCAAAGCCTAGGGAAGTATTGCTCGAAGAACAAGGGAAAGATTGGCGCAAGATGGATTCTGAACTCGAGCATCGCAGGGTTGACAGGTCCTTATTCATCTGGATTTTCTTTATTTTTTCTGAGAAATGTGGATTTCTTTTAATTCTATGTTGCCGCGGTGGTTTGAATATGAATTCTCAAATAATCCGTTTTTTCTGCATACTGAATCAGAAAGTTTGATTTTTGAAGTGATATTGACTAGTGAATCGTTAGAGGGTAGGAATATGTATGCAAACTAATAACTATAGATAGTTTTGCCAATTCTGCTTAGTGTTTCAAATTCAAAATGGAAGATAATTGAGTGACTTATCCACTTAAGTTGTAGTCTATAGGTTCTCTTCTGATTGGCATGTTAAATATATGTCCTTTTAAGCACTCTTTAACACAGGATAGACTCTTCCCGAATGTTTGATTCATTACCTAGTCACTTCATGCGAAGTAATGAATGTGTAGTAGTACCCATTCCATTGCTTTGACCAATTCACACATGTTTTATCTCTCAGTTTGTACAGCCTCTCTGGGAATTTATAGAATTGTATGCGTGTAACTTGTAAGCTATATCTTGCCTGTTTTTGGGACATCTCATATCTTGGCTTTAGTGTTTGTTTTGTTAACGCATGGTCTCATATTCAACTGAGTTTTGTGTCTAGTTCAGTTGATTTTTTTTTCTGAACTCTGCTATGCCTTGCGTTGGTATAGGATTTATATCTCTCTGATAATGTTGGTGACTTTCTACATCATCTGCCAAATAGCTATTTGTCTCACTTTCATATCTGTCTTATGAAACAAATCCAGGCCTGAAACAGAAGAAGAGAGAATGTTGAAGGAAGAGATTGAAGAATTAAGGAAGAAACTCGAGAAGGAAGCAGCCATCGCACCTGAGAGCAAGGAATCTCAACCAGAAGCCGAAAATAACAACCATAATCTACCGGATCTTATACGTGAGAAAGAAAAGGACCTGGACTTACTGATCCGTGAGTTGGACGACAAAGTCAGGTTTAGGCCAAGAGCAGTCGAGAGACCTGGATCCAGTGCAAGCAGAACTTCCTATTCAGAAAGACCTCACTCACGGGCTGGATCAATTGATGAGTCTAGGAATGCCGATTCCATGGAAAGACCTCGATCACGTGGCACAGGTGATAATTGGCCAAGACAAGGAGATGATCGAAGAAACTTCCAAGGAAGCAAGGAACGTGGATTCTTCAGCAACAGAAACTTTGACAGGTTATTAAC
>NC_025698.1:6186942-6189141 GCF_000633955.1 Camelina sativa | reverse complement strand
TCTGCTGGATTGACGAGGGAACAGATGCTTCAGCTTCCCACTGGTCCAAGACAACGCTCTGAGGATGAAATGCAACCTGGTCGTCTCGGTGGTGGATTCTCTAGTTACGGTGGAGGAAGGTCTAGTGGACCTCCGGGAAGAATGTCACGAGATCGAGATGATTCTGATGGGTCTTGGGGCGGTGGTGGTGGTGGTGGTAGGAGATCTTATGGCGGATTTGACGATGATCAGAGGGGATCTAATTCTAGGGTTTCTGATTTCCCACAAGTGTCTAGGGCTGATGAGGATGATGATTGGGGAAAAGGAAAGAAATCGCTTCCTTCCTTTGATCAAGGACGTCAAGGTGGTCGTTATGGTGGTCTCGGTGGCGCTGGTGCTGGCGGTAGCGGCGGCAGTTATGGTGGCGGAGGTGGTAGCGGTGGCAGTTATGGTGGTGGAGGAGGTGGCTTCTCTAAAGCTGACGAGGTTGATAATTGGGGAGCAGGTAAAGCAAAAGCATCTACATTTGGGTCGGGTTACCGTGACTCTGGACCGGAGCCTGATCGATGGGCACGAGGAGTTCTCCCTTCCGGAGGTGTTCAGGAGGAGCGTCGTCGTCTTGTTTTGGAGCCACGTAAAGTTGATACAGGAGTGACTGAAACTGAAACTGAAACTGAAACTGAAACTGAAACGGAAACAGCTGTGAAGACTAGTAAGCCGAGTCCATTTGGCGCAGCTAGACCAAGAGAGCAAGTTTTGGCGGAGAAAGGATTGGACTGGAAGAAAATTGACTCTGAGATTGAGGCCAAGAAGGGACAAACGAGCAGACCATCTAGCGCACAATCTAGTCGACCATCAAGTGCTCAATCTAACAGGTCTGAGAGTACAGCACTGAACAATGTGGAGAATGTGGTGAAACCGAGACCAAAGGTGAATCCTTTTGGCGATGCAAAGCCTAGGGAAGTATTGCTCGAAGAACAAGGGAAAGATTGGCGCAAGATGGATTCTGAACTCGAGCATCGCAGGGTTGACAGGTCCTTATTCATCTGGATTTTCTTTATTTTTTCTGAGAAATGTGGATTTCTTTTAATTCTATGTTGCCGCGGTGGTTTGAATATGAATTCTCAAATAATCCGTTTTTTCTGCATACTGAATCAGAAAGTTTGATTTTTGAAGTGATATTGACTAGTGAATCGTTAGAGGGTAGGAATATGTATGCAAACTAATAACTATAGATAGTTTTGCCAATTCTGCTTAGTGTTTCAAATTCAAAATGGAAGATAATTGAGTGACTTATCCACTTAAGTTGTAGTCTATAGGTTCTCTTCTGATTGGCATGTTAAATATATGTCCTTTTAAGCACTCTTTAACACAGGATAGACTCTTCCCGAATGTTTGATTCATTACCTAGTCACTTCATGCGAAGTAATGAATGTGTAGTAGTACCCATTCCATTGCTTTGACCAATTCACACATGTTTTATCTCTCAGTTTGTACAGCCTCTCTGGGAATTTATAGAATTGTATGCGTGTAACTTGTAAGCTATATCTTGCCTGTTTTTGGGACATCTCATATCTTGGCTTTAGTGTTTGTTTTGTTAACGCATGGTCTCATATTCAACTGAGTTTTGTGTCTAGTTCAGTTGATTTTTTTTTCTGAACTCTGCTATGCCTTGCGTTGGTATAGGATTTATATCTCTCTGATAATGTTGGTGACTTTCTACATCATCTGCCAAATAGCTATTTGTCTCACTTTCATATCTGTCTTATGAAACAAATCCAGGCCTGAAACAGAAGAAGAGAGAATGTTGAAGGAAGAGATTGAAGAATTAAGGAAGAAACTCGAGAAGGAAGCAGCCATCGCACCTGAGAGCAAGGAATCTCAACCAGAAGCCGAAAATAACAACCATAATCTACCGGATCTTATACGTGAGAAAGAAAAGGACCTGGACTTACTGATCCGTGAGTTGGACGACAAAGTCAGGTTTAGGCCAAGAGCAGTCGAGAGACCTGGATCCAGTGCAAGCAGAACTTCCTATTCAGAAAGACCTCACTCACGGGCTGGATCAATTGATGAGTCTAGGAATGCCGATTCCATGGAAAGACCTCGATCACGTGGCACAGGTGATAATTGGCCAAGACAAGGAGATGATCGAAGAAACTTCCAAGGAAGCAAGGAACGTGGATTCTTCAGCAACAGAAACTTTGACAGGTTATTAAC